>NC_061116.1:199155159-199171026 GCF_002878395.1 Capsicum annuum | reverse complement strand
AGCACGATCATGAATATGAACGTTTTTGAGTATTTTGGATGCAACCTTGGAAGTGTACGAGTTGAAGTGTTGAAAAGGGCTCCAAATCGCCCCTAAACACACTCCATGGGCGCCTATTTGCCTACTTAGTCATTAAAAGGCCTTTTTGTCATTTTGCCTTTTATTTGTAAGGTACTATAAATAGAACAATATAAGTTGTTGAATGTTGATGTAAGAACACAAAGAACACCTCTGTAGAGAGAGAGAGCCTTCCTAGGCCTAAACTAGGACATGAGCAAGTGTGGAATCACTTGTGAATGTGTATTGCTTGTAAATGTTGGTGCTTGAGCGGTGGAATCCCTCTTGTGTCTTCGTAAAGGTGTAGTTTTGCTATTGTAATTCTTAGGGGTCCTTAGATTTAATATATCTTTGGGTTCCTAATCTTGTAATAGTGTATGTCTCACTTTCTATCTTTACATTTAATGTACTAGTTGTGTTGTCTACTGAACCCGTTGGTTCTTGTTGTTCTTGTAATCTTGTAACCGTTGGATTATCGTTATCCTAGTGTTGTTCTTCTTGTTATGTTGTTGTTTATCTATCATTATTGTTGCTGTTTTTGGTGTCATTTACACCTTGTTCTTGTTGTTGTTTCGAATCCGAGAGCGGTTTCCAAAGGTCCTCGGCTACTTGTAGTTTGTGGACTGTTTTTGGAGTATGTTTTGTGTGTTCCTTGGTTATTCTTGTATCAATATATAAAAGCAAGTCCTAGTCTAGGACTGTTTATGCCTGCAGAATCCACAAACAAGTTGACTGTCCACTACGACTCTGATTGGGGTGCTTGCTTGCAAACTAGAAATCAGTTGCAGGATATGTAGTAAAGTTTGGAGATGCTCTGATTTATTGAAAGTCAAAAAAGCAAGATACGGTCTCCAGAAGTTCTGCAGAGGCAGAGTTCAGAAGCATGGCTACATGCAGTGCTGAAGTTACATGGTTACTTGGTTTGTTTCAAGAACAGGGAGTTCAAATCAAACAACCAGTAGATGTAATGTGTGATAACAAGGAAGCCATACAGATTGAAGCTAATCCTATATTTCATGAGAGGACAAAACACATTGACATAAACTGTCACTTTGTGAGGGAAATAATTAACCAAAACATGATCAAGACCAATCATGTTAACTCTGGAGAACAACTTAAACAACTTACAGATATTCTCACAAAAGCCTTGGGAAGAAACCAACATGAGTATTTGCTCAACCAGCTGGGAATGAAGAACCTCTTCAAGATATCAACTTGAGGGGGAGTGTTGAGCTAAGATAGTTGGCTATCAAGTTGATGGAAGTAGAAGCCTATTAGTGCACACTATAAACATGTGTGTGTGGGTAGTTAGTTAGAAGTGACAGTTGTCAATGTATAGCTGTCACAAGGAGCCAAACTAGTCTATAAATAATGTAATAGAGCTCAATGTACTTGAACAAATTCAGTTACTGAATTGATTCCTTCTAGATTCTTCTTCTCTCTTGTTGATCTTAGCTCATGTATAAACTTAACAAAAGCGCACTATTTCCATGCGGAACTTCTCTTTGGGGTTAGGTTATTATCATCCTCGTGTTTCTTTTGTTGACAACTGGATTCAGATACTTGTAGCTTGTAATATCAAAGAGGTGAATCTAAGAGAAAAGGAAAGGACTGGTTATGGATACAACAGCTTGCCTGAGACAATATTTGCTGACAAATCACAAACTGATATGAGTTTGGAAGGATTTAAGATTGAACTGCCTGCTGATGGTATGATAAAGTTATTATATTTGTGAGAACTGCACCTGTCTTTTGTGTTTTTGGATGAACAATTTGTTCATGAGCATCTGTCTTTGCGGTATATCGACGGACTCACCAGCTTTCAAGTTGGTGAAACTTTACCTAGACTGAAAAAGGTTAACTTGGTAAACCCGGAATTTCGCCATTCTGTACTCCACTTGGTTGGTATTGCAGCAATTAATCTCGAAGTGCTTAGTGTCAACAACCACTTTTATGGGAGTATAAAGGTTGTTAGAATAACTACTTGCAAAGTCCTCAAGAGTTTGTACCTCAAATGTGTGAACATCACAGACAATTGGTTAGAGGAACTATTTTACAGCCTACAAAATCTTGAAAAGTTTAATTTAATTTGTTGCAAGACCTTGAAGACTATGAAGATCACCAGTGAAAGGCTCAAACAACTGAGAGTAGTTGATTGTCACAACTTGATTGCTGCTGAATTGGACACTCCTAATTTAATAAAGTTCCATTGCTTTAATGAGAAGTTTAAAGTATGCTTGGGTTGAAGGAAGAGAAAAAGGACAAAGGGTACGAACTAAAGTTAATAAACAAAGTTCCCTTGCATGCCGTTCAATATTATTGGTATTAGCCCATTAAAACTTGTTCATATAAATGTTGTTGCCCCAAAATATTAGGAAACGTTGTTTATTGATTGGTTAACGATTTTTGCTAATCGTTGATTATTAGACAAATTATTGCTATTGAATAAACCAGAAGATACATGGAGTCGATCAACTTCAACAAGAATAGTGTAAAACCAAGGAATTAAAGACTCAAAGATTCTTTATACTTGACATTTGCTCCTCTTACTTGCTCTAAGTGAACATTCTTTTGATCTGACCTGATTGGATGAAGCGTGACTGTTTCCTCCTTTCCTGCCTAGGTCCGCGGGGTGTTTGCTATTTGACTACGCGACTTACTTATAGTTTTGAGTAAAAAGAACTTTCCTAATAACACTGCTAGCTATTGTCTTCCGCTGGTTATTCCCGCGTATTGTGAGCCTTTGGTTCATCAGGTGCTTCTGCTTCCTTTAGTATTGTGCATTTTATTCTTTGACCATTAGAAAGCTCCCGTTTATTGTACTCACTTAGACGATTCCTCCGTTCAGAGAATGTTTTGATTTCGAGCGGCAATAGGATAACACCAATAGAGTTCTAAACCTTTCTAATACTGCATTCATGATTGATTCTTATAACGTTTAACATTTTACATCCACTTCTAATTGCAAACTTGCCACAAAAGTGAGGATCAACTCTTGTATATTCTAACTATGTTTGCGACAGCTATTTGTGCGGTCTAAATAGAAATGGACCATTACTCAGAAAATCGTACATAATGAGATTACTCACCTTAGGGAATAATGCTCGATATGAAGGAAACGATGTGCCATAGGACTCAACAATCACTAATCTATCCTCAGCTTGACCCAATGCATCTACAGTACTCATTCTGTGGTGATAACGATAATCTTGTCTTGCCAAGTAAACGAGACTTTTGGATTTTTTTTTTTCTGACTCTTTTCTCCATAACTCGAACCAAGACAACAAATTTCTACAAAAGAACCTAACGATTATAGCTTTATGCCAATTTCGTTTTTCAGTTGTTTTAAGGACTAGAACAATGGAAAATTATTGTGAGCCGTAGACTTAAACATTCAGTTAGACATAAGGCATACTTCGTCTGAAGGGAAAACAAGTATTTTGCTTTGGAGCTTCAACGATCTAGATGATTATAGCAGTAAATGCAACTGCACATCACTCCTCAAAATAAAAATTTAACCTTGCAGAAAGAAAGTCTGATGGCTAAACGCTTATTCTTGACATGATGCCATGCATATTGAGAATACAATTAAGTAAATAAAACTGCGCTCTCTTTAACTGTCTAAGCTTTTTTAGATAAGATGGTCACACATTTCAACGTTGAATGAATGTCAAACTTCGTTTCTTCAATTAGTGTTTAACAAAATACTTAAGCACTCAATCGCGCATCAAATTCACCTGACATACTGAAAACTGCCGCATACTACGCAAAACATACAGAGTAATCCTGGAGGCATAACCTGAAGAGTAGGCAACACCGGAAAAGGAACCTTTTTGTGTGGACAAATTAGTGTATGTGTGGGTTGAAGGAAGCAAAAAGGGGGAAGGTAAAAACTTATATGTGAAAAAACAGAGTTGCCTTGCATCCACCGATCTGTTTTCTCATCATTGAACCTATTATATCTTTAAAATTATGGGTTCATATCTACTATTTATTGCTATTTTAGTAGATTTTACATAAATTTATGCATCACTCCAGAAGTACCAGTTTATGTATCAAAAAGCCACATCTGCTTCTGCATCGTTTTAATATTAACCGCGGAAAAACTCATGAATCTTCTTAATTGAAGAGGATGAGATGAAGATTATGATATGGATATATAATACCTCAGTTTGAATATCCTGCACTTGAAATGATGTGTCGTTGTCTTTATGGTAAAGTGAGAAAGACCAATTATATAATTCCAGCCACTTGATTCAAACTGTTGCATTGTAACTAAGCACACCATTGTCTCTCTTAGTGAACAGACATATATAGATCATTGTGATTAAGGTGATTATAAAAATACTGCCTAATTAGACAAGATGAGTGTAACACCCCGTATTTTCGTGCTAGAACTCTAACCGTCATTCCTATGCTTATAAGCTCCAATACAAATGATTTCATATGTGAATATAAGTTTCATGATCATTATCCTAGCGTGTGAAGTGCTTTCGAGGTGCAATATGTTCATCGGGATCACTTAGAGCAAAGTGAGCTAAGAGCCTTTGATTCGGCCAATTTTTGGTGTTCGATTCCACAAGGGTCATCTTTGAATGAGTATAATTTTATGTATATGTGGAATTTGGCAGATTAAAACCCACCAAATTGTAGATAATCGAATTAGCTTTCCAACAATACCAATTTCTCCTTAATCCGGTACCTGAGCAAAAAGTTATGGCTTTGCAAAGGGGTGTGCATCGTCTAACCATCGTAAACGTTCACTGGAAAGGGTTTTCCATAAGTTATGCGACACAAACCTTAAGGTTTTTTTATGGGTTGTGCAACGCAAATCTTAAGGTTTTCCATAGGTTGTGCAACGTAAACCCTATGGCCAAATGACATAGACACTTCGTTTTTGAGTTATTTCAAGAGCAATCAAGTCTTTTTACGTTCCAAAGCCGTCCCTAAACATCTATAGATGAAATTAGGGTCATTAGTAATATTTTAACTCTCTTGAATCCCTAGTTCATCTTTCAAAGACACAATAGGATAAAAACAATTCAGGGTTAAACATTCAAGCTCAAGGGATCAACTTTTTTGCGATTTCTTCATCGATTAAGGTACGTAGGGCTTTCCTAATCTACATAGGCATGGATAAATCATTATATTAATGTTTTGAATGTTGATAAATCATGTTTTCATGAAGAGCTTGAATTACATTCAAAAGTAAGCATTGTAAATCCTTCCAATGATATATGATTTTGGTCTCGAGGCCTTACGTTAAATCCGAACTTTACTCATGTATATGTATAAATGTGTTTTCAATTTTGAAGTATGAATTGAGAGCATGAAGAGTTAATTTCCCTCTCTCATTGTGTATCTTTTGATTTTCAAGTTAAGGGTTATTCAATTGCATGACTTAAAGCATGAGCTAAGGGTTTTACACTTTTACTATCAATTACGAAATTTATGTTGGTTGTGAACTGAAGAGAGCGATATTTTCTTATTTTTGAATGAAAAATGTAATAATCAAGGGAATTGCATGATCATTTTGAGAAATTGACCACTATTGGTTGAAATGTTGAAAAGAGAAAGTCTTTGCATATTTTGACATATGTTTTGAAATATGAGTTCTCTTGTATTATTTGAAGGTTTAGGTGGTCTGAACATTGTTTTGAGTGAAAGAATTGTGATACGATTATGATATGGCTTAGATGTATGACTTGCAACTCTTGGTATGATGATACCAAAATCAGATAATGTCATAACAGACTTTGAACAAAATAGAAGTTAGATTTCAATTAGATTTTTAGAATTTGAATTTTGAAAGATGCATCTTCAGAAAAGGTTAAAAATAGGCTTAAGAGATGTTAAGTGGTTACCTGAAGAAGGAACGAGTTCAGAAAAATCATTTCCCTAAATCGTGTTTTGTCAATATGGGCTATTATGTCCCCAAGAGGAATTACACACTGGCCTAGTACCCTGTGGCCTATCAGAATTAGAAAATCCAACCCTTGTGGAAAACTTGGGTTGGGGGCTTGGCTGCCGAGTCAAGATCGGATTTCATATAGCCCGTGGAATATCAAACTTGTAGGGTGTACCACCTGGCTCAAAACTAAGACAAAGATGTTGAGTATAGATTTACAGAAATATTTTAAAAGCCTATTTATTATGCTCATGGATTTTTAAATGTTTGATGATGACATACTTTTCATGAAATGCTCTCACTTACTTTACATATTAGTATTTTGTTTTTGAATTATTCTGCGTACCAGTACATCTGTATTGACCCTTATATTTCAGGATCTGAGGAACAGTCTCGAAGTCCTGCTAAACAGTAGATTAATGTGTCCAAGACTTGCAGTTGGTGAGACTTCTCTATTCTGAGAGGCCTGGTTATTAGAATTTGTTATTTCATTTTGTTTTATGGTCCGACTGGTGCCTTGTCCCAGTTTTAAGACAGAAGTTGTTTAGTGTTGTTAGAGATTTTACAGACTGGTGTCATGTATTTTTTAATATTATGAACCTCATTCCATATTGCCCAATTGAATTTAGAAATTTACCATGTTATTATTTTGCTAACTTTTTGTATTTCTTTACATTGTATGAACATTCTGTATGATTGCCAGATAAAACAAGGGCGCTCGGGCCTTCATGGTTTGAGATGCTCATCATGGCCAGAGTCTCGGCTTGGGTTGTGACAAACTTGGTATTAGAGAATTGTTCATGATACTAGGATATCTGGAAAGTCTCATCGGGTAGAGTTTTATTTATGGTGTGTAGCGCGCCACACTTATAAGTGGGAGGCTACAAATTATTTAGGAATGTGTCTCTTTTTTTCATGATTTAGTTTATGCTATAGAGTCTATATGTCCTCTAATCAATGATTTCTTATATTTCAGAAAACTATCATGCCTCTCTGTCGATCTAACAAACAGAATGCTTAGGCCGAGAATGTCTGCCCTACCCATGGGATGCGGACTCATAATAGAGCTTGCACTCCTGAGTTTGTTTCTACTCTAGGAGTTCCTCCTGTTCAAACTAGTCCACCTCGGCTTCTCGATTTGGAGTCAACCATACTCAGAACAGCCAAAGAGAAGTATCCAATGTTGAGTTCCAACAGTCTATGCATATGATAGCTCAGTTAATGGCTTCTCAAGCCCGTCAGTCTGAAGATGTGGGATCTGTGTCTGGTTTATCACAAGGGTTGGTCAATTAATGAGACTGAACCCACCTAAGTTTATGGGTACGAGGGCTGAGGAGGAACCCCAAGATTTCATTGATACACTGGAGAAATTTTTTGGGTTATGTATGCAAATGAAGTTGAGGAGGTTGAATGGTCAACTTATCAGTTGAAAGATTTGGCCAATCAGTGGTATAATGAATTGAAGGATTTGAAGGGTAGAGATGTTGAGCCTTCAGTGTGGGGTGAGTTTATGGAGGATTTTATGGATCATTTTTTTCCTCAGGAATTGAGGGAATCAAAGGCTGAAAAACTTATGAACTTAATACAAGGGAAAATGAGTGCCAAGGATTACACATTGAAGTTCAACCAGTTATCCCATTATGCTCCAGAATTGGCGGGTAACATGAGAACCCTCCTAAGAAAGCTTGTATCCGGTCTCTCGGATGATCTGGTATTGGAATGCAAAGGAGTAATGCTGAATAGAGACATGGATTTCTCCAAGTTGTCTGTTTATATGCAACATATTGAGGAGGTGAAGAAGAGGCTAGCAAAGTGTAACACCCCATAGTATTCTCGACTTGATACCACACTTAGTAGCAAGTATAAAGAGCTAACAACCTGAAATTTTCCTAAGTGTTAAAGGACTTAATTATATATTAAGCTCCTAAACTTCAATGATTTCTAAATCGATCTTTCGACCTCGAGACGTAGATTTTTCAGTTGATTCATGCTCAAGGGTGTAATTAACATATCTCTGGTAAGTTTTGGATTTTTTGGACGGGGTTCGAGGCGTGTTTGGAAATTGAAAACAGAAGGTTAACGCGATTTCACCGAGTCGCGGTGACTATAGCGGTGAGACCTTCATCATATCACGGTGAAGAGCAAAACAACAATCGTCAGTTTCCAGTGACTCGTCGCGATTGCACCGCGTCGCGGTGAGTGTAGCAATGAGGGTATAACCACATCACGGTGAAGGATAAATCGGCATTTCAATTGCAAATTTTAACTTCGGGGGGAGACTCATCTTTTCACAAAGGCCCCAAGTCATGTAAACAGTGAATTAAAACGTCTTTTGGTCATAATATGCCCAAATTCACTCAAATCCATCAAGAACAAAACCCTAATTTTCCTCCCTAAGATCAAGAATCCATCCTCTAAGTCAAGAATTTCAAGAAACAAGTTAAGATTAAGGTACCAACCTTCAAACTAAACGACTTAAGGTATGTGGGGCTATCATTAAACTTCATGGGCATGGATTTTACAGTTTTATCAAGTTTATGAATTTATAATCATGTTGCAAGAAAGGGTTTTTGAATATTGTTTCGAAAAGCATGTTATTAAATTGTTTTTATGAGAATATACGTATTGTGTTGAACCCTTTTTGTGGTAATCAAATCTTGACCCTTTATGTATATACATATATAGTTTGGAATGTTTAATTAAGATTATGAACAATGAATTTCCCTCTCTTGTTGAGAAATAAAGTGCATATTTGTATTGTGAGTGATTTTTAAAAGCATGAACTACGATTTTAAAGTAAGTTTCTCAGCATCATGGTGTTTGACATGGTCTATGATATGATGAGAGGGAGTTATTTACCATAACTATACTCTTGCACTAAAAAAAAGAGTTGCATGTGATTGACTAAATTGACATAACTACCGCATGTTTTAAGTCTTGTAAAATAAGTTATTTGCATAAGTTTCTTGAGATTTCAAAATGATGACTCTCTTGTAATATTATGATTCTTGTGATATGATACTCGGTGATGACATACCTTTGATATTTTAAGCATGAAATGACTTTGCATATGAAGCATGTTGTTTAAAGAACTAAAATTGGGCCTAAAAAGAGGTATATATGTCACGGCCCGACTCGAGGCCCTGGCCGCTACGGGCATTCCAAACCACACAAGCCCGAGATACCCTTATCACGTCCCAACCCACTAGTGATGTCACGACCCGACCTGAGGTCCTGGCCGCAACAGGCATCCCGAACCACACAAGCCCGATATATCTTTGTCACATCCCAACCCACTAGTGATATTATCCGCTCTGGGCCCAGAGCAGATAATATCACTAGTGGGTTGGGACGTGACAAGGATATATTGGGCCTGTGTAGTTCGGGATGCCTATCGCGGCTAGGGCCTAGGGTCAGGTTATGACAGAATGGTATTAGAGCCGCTCCAGTGTCGTCTCTGTCGATGTGGGCTAGAGTTTAAATTAAGTGTAGGCGAATCCCGGTAAGGCAGGGCAAACCTTTATCCTGAGTGTAGGCAAATCCCATTCGGTGAGGCAAACCTTAGCGAGGATGCTGAGTCCATAAGAGGGGTGTATGTAACACCCCAACATAGGAAGGAGTCCCACATAGGCAAAACACAGGAGGGATACTGGGTATATAAGTCAGAAATCCTTACTCTATAGTGACGCATTTTAAAGTCGTGCGGGCTTGGGCCCAGAGCGAAAAATATCACTAGTGGGTTGGGACGTGACAAGGGTATCTTGGGTCAGGTCGGGACAATATGGTTACCCAAAGAAAGTGTTTGAATATAAGGGCTCATTGCTGGAAATTGAGTTTGCCAATTCGGGTGATATGATTTGGCTAATGCTAATGTATACTTGTCCTTGAGACACTGGTATACTAGAATAGTAATTAGGACTCCAATCCTTACGGAATACTCAGATTGGGGGCTTAGCCGCCTAGTGAAGAGCGGATTCTATATAGCCCGTAGGATTGTAGAAATGTAGGGTGTACCATCTATCTCAGAAGTAAGTAAAGTGTGAGTCTTGATTTCAAGAAAGCATTCAAAAATTCTAAATTATGCCCATGTTTTTACTTATCTTATATGTAATGTTTTACGAAATGCTCTCATCTATATTGTGTAATAACAAGATATTATTTTAGATTGTTTCACATACCAGTACAATTGTATTGACCCCCCTATATTTCAGGGTCTGAGGCACAGTCCCGGGGTCCCGTAAATCAGTAGACTTGTGAGTCAGAAGTTGCAGTTGTGAGCCTTCTCTTTTTTGGAAGGCCTGGTTGAGTGACTATTTTAATTTATTTCATTTTATGGTCCGACTGGGGGCCTTGTCCCAGTCTTTAGACAGATGTTGATTTTTCTATTATTAGAGATTTCTCAGACTAGTGTCGTATATTATTGAATGTTTTGAACTCAAATTTCATATTGTTCAATTGAATTAAGTGATTGACCATGTTCCCGTATTTATTATCTCTTCCGTATCTTTTTATAGTATATGAATGTTGTGCATGATTGCCAGATAGAGAAGGGCACCTAGGCCTTCATAGTTCGAGATGCTCGTCATGGCTGGGGCCTCAGCTCGGGTTATGACACAGAGGCAAGGGAGAAAGACAAGCAGGCTAAGAGGACTAGATCTATAGACCAGAATAACAGTCAACTCCGGGGTGGTAATTAGGAAAATGGGTGGTCTAAGAAGAAGTTTTGGAGCAACGCTCAATCATCAGCCGACGCCCCAATTTCCAGACCTCCAATTAATCAGCAATCCTTTTACCCACAGCCTAACAGTGGTTGGAAGTCGTAGGGTACTCAGTCTCAAGGTAGTGTAGCTCCGCCACATCGGTCGTTTCTGCGATGTGGGACTTGCTGTAAACATTACCCAGGAAAGTGTTAGTTGGGAAGCTTGGTGTGCTATACTTGTGGTTGGTCAATCCATTTTAGAGAGATTTCCTTTCTACCAAAGAAAACTTTGGTGGTTCTAGGTCCCAAGCAAATTCCTTAGCGCCACTACCACCTCCCAAGGGTATTACTTCAGCTGCTGGGAGCGGTCGCAATCGATTATATGCTTTATCTAACCGCCAGAATCCAGAGGCTTCACCATATGTTGTCAAGGGTACGTTTCAAATCTTTTACAGTAATGTATATGTGTTGCTTGACCCAGGGTCTACTTTGTCTTATGTGACCCCATATGAGGCAGCCAGTTTTGGTTTTAAGCTCGAAAATATTTTGGAACCTTTCTCTATTTCTACTCCTGTTGGTGACTCTATTGTGGCTAGGAAAGTGTATAGAAACTGTGTTGTGTCTATTTATAATCGTGATACTATGGCAGACCTTATAGAGCTTGATATGGTTGACTTTGATGCTATCTTGGGGATGGACTAGCTTCATTCATGTTATGCCACACTAGACTATAGAACCCAAAAGGTCACTTTTTTCTTTCTGAATAAACCAGTGATAGAGTGGGAGGAGTATTCTTTAGCACCTAGGGGGAAGTTCATATCTTATCTCAAAGCCCGTAAACTTATTTTAAAGGGTGTTTGTACCATCTTGTTTGGGTCAAAGATTCTAGTACTGAAAGTCCTTCCAACCAATTTGTTCCCGTAGTTAATGAATTCCCAAAAGTCTTTCTTGATGATCTCCCAGGGATACCACCTAATCGAGAGATAAATTTTGGCCTTGACTTGATCCAGACACTTATCCTATTTCTATTCCGCCATATAGAATGGCTCCTGCAGAATTGAAAAAGTTGAAAGAACAATTAAAGGACCTTCTTGATAAAGGCTTTATTCGTCTAAGTGTTTCTCCCTGGGGTACTTTGGTGCTCTTCATGCGTAAGAAAGACAGTTCCCTTCATATGTGTATAGATTACCGATAGCTTAATAAGGTCACTGTCAAGAATAAGTACCCTCTTCCCAGAATTGATGATTTATTCGATCAACTCCAAGGTGCCAAATATTTCTTAAAGATAGACCTTCGTTTGGGATATCATCAGTTGAAGGTTAGGGAGGCTCATATTTCTAAAATAGTTTTCCAAACCCGATATGGCCATTATGAATTCTTGGTTATGTCCTTCGGACTGACTAATGCCCCTACAGCTTTTATGGACCTAATGAATAGGACATTCTATCAATTTCTAGGCCTGTTCATCATAGTTTTCATTTACGACATCTTAGTTTACTCAAAGAATGAGAAGGATCATGCCAGTCACCTCTGAATCATCCTTCAAACTCTCTAAGACTATAAATTATATGTAAAGTTTTCCAAATATGAATTCTGGCTTAGTGTAATTGCTTTCCTGGGCACATCGTATCTAGTGAGGGGATTAAGATTGATCCCTAAAAGGTTGAGGCAGTGAGAAAATAGCCCAAACCCATGACTCCAACCGATATTCAGAGGTTCTTAGGGTTGGCCGTGTACTACAGAAGGTTCGTAGAGAGTTTTTCCTCCATAGATGCTCCGCTTACTAAATTGACCCAGAAAAAGGTGAAATTTTTTTGGTCTGGATCTTGTGAGAATAGCTTTGAGAAACTGAAAGATAAGTTAACTACTGCACCAGTTTTAACCCTTACCAAGGATACTGAAGGTTTTTTTGTGTATCGTGATGTGACCCGGGTGGGACTTGGGTGTGTGCTTATGCAGCATGGTAAGGTGGTGGACTATGCATATATGAAGTTGAAGGTGAACAAAAAGAATTGTACCACCCAGGACTTAGAGTTAGCAGGTGTTTGCATTTAAGATCTGGCGGCATTATCTATATGGGGTACACATTGATATTTTCACTAATCATAAAAGCTTGCAGTATATTTTCATGCAGAAAGAGTTGAATCTCAAGCAAGGCGATGGTTGGAACTATTAAAGGACAATGACATGAGCCTGCACTATCATACGGGTAAGGCAAATGTGGTGGTTGATATCCTTAGCAGGTTGTCAATAGGCAGTCTTTCTCATATGGAGGAAGGAAATAGGGAGATGGTAAAGGATATTCACCGACTTGAAAATTTAGGAGTTCGACTCCTAGATTTTGAAGATAGAGGAGTAATTGTTCAGGAGATAGCTAATTCCTCCCTGTGTGCTGAGGTTAAAGAAAAGCAAGCCTAAGATCCTATCTTGATGCTGAATAAGAAGAACGTTGGTTGGCAGAAGGTTATGGCATTTGAAATTGGAGGTGATGGAATTTTGAGGTATCAAGGTAGGTTGTGTGTGCCGAATGTGGATGGATTACGGGAAAAAATTCTTGACGAAGCTCACACTTCAAGGTAAGTTGTTCACCCAGGCTCTACAAAAATATATCATGATCTTAAAGCAATTTATCAGTGGAATAATATGGAAAGAGATATTGCTAACTTTGTGTCTAAGTGTTTGAATTTTCAACAAGTTAAAGTGGAACATATGAGGCCAAGTGGTACTTCTTAGGAGATAGAATTACCTATGTGGAAATGGGAGATGATCAACATGGACTTCATTACAAGACTTCTGAGGTCCCGAAATCAATATGACTCCATTTGGGTGATTGTAGATAGGATGACCAAGTCTGCCCATTTTCTTCCAGTGTGCACAGATTATTCGGGGGATGACTATGCTAAGTTGTACATTAGGGAGATAGTTTGTTTACATGGAGCTCCTGTGTCTATTATATCCTTGAGGTACACAATTCTCTTCATAGTTTTAGCGATATTTTCAGAGGGGGTTATGCACCCAAGTAAACGTTAGAACTGCCTTCCACCCTCAGACAACTGAGCAAGATGAACGCACAATTCAGACCCTTGAGGATATGATGAGGGCTTGCATAATTGACTTCAAAGGTAGTTGGGTAGATCATTTTACAATGATAGAATTCACTTGCAATAACAAATACCATTCTAGTATACAGATGGCTCCTTTTGAAGTACTCCATGAGAGGAGATGCAGGTCACTAATTGGGTGGTATGAAGTGGATGAAACTCACTTATATGGTGTAATACCCCGGGAAAGTTTTCATTGAAATTTTGTGCATAAACGTGTTGGGTTCTATCTTCTAAAATAAATTATAAATTTTCCATGCTAAATATCTTAGATTATGAACCACCATTGCGTAGATTATCAAATAATCTTTCCAACTATATGTGGATCATCCAAAACGGACACCTAAGCGACGAGTTATGAACATTTCGATCGAACAGTGAATAGTAGTAAATAGTAAAACGTGCAGGAAAAAGTACTGAGGCCTGGCGTATTTTTTCTCCAAATTTAAATGATCAGAACTCCTTGTACATAATGATCTGGGTGATCTACTATATATCAATGGAAATCTGTATGAGTCCTCTTTCAAATGAAATTGGTTTCATCCAATTTGTCTATCGGAGCAAAAAGTTATGGTCGATCTACTTCAGCCTATCAAAAGAGAATTTTTGGGTCAACTTCAAACAATCATAACTCCTCGTACACAATGATCTGGGTGAGATACTATATATAACAGGAAAGATATGAGAATTCTCTTTCTAATGAAATTGGTTTCATCCAATTTGGATATCGAAGTAAAATGTTATGGTTGATCTACTTCAGACTATCAAAACAATCCACCAAAGGACAGATTCGAAAATTATTTGATTTTTTAGGGGCGTTTTGGTCATTCTCCCTCACCCAAAATCCGTACAAACCCTATATTAAAGCCTATTAGAAGCATTATATGTTATATTTCATCAAATTCCCTCAAAAAGAAAACCCTAAGCTCCTACATCCAACTTCAAGAACCTCCAAAGTTCACCATTAATTCTGCAAATTTATTCAAGATTCCAAGTTCCTAGTTCAAGAACTCCAAGAACCAACATTCAAAGGAACGATTAACATCTCAAAAATGAGTATCGATCTAAAGTTCATCATTCAAGGTATGTGGGGTTTTTCAACAAGAACTCTCTTTCGTTCTTGTGCCCAAAATTAATTTTCTTTACAAAGGCATGATTTTTATTTGATTTTTATGAATTTGAAGCATGAACCCATATCTTATGATGATTATTATAAAATTTTGATGTTTATGATTTTGAAAGATGAATTTACATGTGTGGAGATATAAAGCATGAATCTTGAACGATATTTATCATGATTTTGATATTTGGGTCGTGAATCCCCATTGGAAATTGTGTTTTTTTGAGAAAGTGTGTGTTATAAGCACGTTCATGTTGAATATTTGAGATATTTTGAATGATTTGACCTTTTGGTCTTAATGGAGTTATTTTGAACTCGAGTGTGAAAGAAATCCACAACGTGGTTGATTTTGATAGATGGGAAGCATGATGGCTCCCGATGTATATTTATATATTACTGAAATTGTTTTGTTGTGGATTGTCTTTGAAATAATATGAGCTAAATCCAGGAGAAATCTTTAGCACCGAGTGGGAGGTATAAAGCGACCTTACTTCCCTAGAACTACGTGCCCCCGTAGGAGTGAGCCTGAGGCTGATTTATATAGTGATCACTAGTTTATGTGGATTTGATATTGAAAGTCCTACTCTAATGGCAAGGCTAGGACGGCTCTTCCCAACGTGGGTTGTACATTGGACTCCATGTAGCTCACATGATTTATGTCGATTATAGGATCTCCCAGTGTGTGTGTGTTTCCTTGTGTCTATGGTGAATGGTGAAGTGATTTGAAAGTGGAATTGTGAAAGTTATTCTTTCAAAAGATTTAAATGATATTTACATTATGAGAATTGATATTCTTGATGAACTGAAAGTGATTGACAAATTATATGATGACTCACATGTGTTATTGTACTTATTTCATCCTCTCATGATTATGATGATTTTCTTCGGGCTATGTGAGTCTTTCATACATCCTGCATATTTCTTATAAATATTTATGATGATGATGTTTATACAACTGCATACACCCCCATATACTCGGTTT
>NC_061116.1:199121016-199155059 GCF_002878395.1 Capsicum annuum | reverse complement strand
GAATGTAGTTTCAGGTGCTCAGTTCCAGGTTCGACAGTGATTCTTCGGGCACGCTGTTCTACATCCTCTATTTTGGTGAGTCCTCATGTTCCGAGGACGTGATGTCTGATGTTGGTTTCATGGAATTATTTACATTTGATAACTGAGTATGAGTCAGTTGGGGCATGTCTCAATGGCTCGCTGGTTTTATTGATTTTCTTAGAGGCTTGTCAGACTAGTATAGATGTTGGGAGTTGACTAATAAGTCGTATTTTGTTATCTTTCTGAAATTCTTTTATTCTTGGATGATGATTACTCTATTGATATTTGAGGGTTATTTATGGAAACCCTGTTAATTTGTGTTGAACTGAATGAAAATGGCTCAAAGGGTTAGCTTGGGGCTACTCATAGCCTCAAGCACCGTGTGACGCTCCGGGACCCATTTTTCGGAGTGTTACATATGGGCCTAACCTTTTTTATCAGGCAATGGAGAAGGTTAAAGTCATTAGAGAGCGACTTAAGACTGCTCAAAGTCACCAGACGTTTTATGCTGAAGTTAGAAGGAGAGATTTAGAATTCGAGGTTGATGATTGAGTATTCCTAAAAGTCTCCCTATGAAGGGAGTCATACATTTCGAAAAGAAAGGGAAGCTTAGTCCTCGCTATATAGCACCATATCAGATTGTGAGAAGGATAGGTGGGGTTGCTTATGAAGTAGAATTACCCGCAAGTCTGGCCTTGGTGCATCCAGTATTCCATGTGTCAATGTTGAAGAAGTATGTTGGGGATCACTCTCTTGTTTTTCCTATGGAGAATATTAAAGTAAAAGACTCTCTGTCATATGAATAAGAGCCCATTTCTATTTTAGATCAAATTTGAAAGTTTAGAATTAAGGAGATAGCTTCAGTGAAAGTGTTATGAAGGGATCAAAAAGCTGAGGAAACGACTTGGGAGTCGGAGAGTGACATGCATACTAGATGTCCAACTCTCTTTGAAATTGTGGATGGAAATATAGAAGGTACAAATCCTATCTTACTCTTTCCTTTCCACTTTGTATTTGAAATTGTGCTTACTATGTTCCAAGTCATCATTCAGGAATGAATGATCCCAAGGGGGGATAATGTAACATCCCGTATTTTCATGCTAGAACTCTAACAGTTGTTCCTATGCATATAAGCTCCAATATAAATGATTTCCCATATGAATATAAGTTTCATGATCATTATCCTAGTGTGGGATGTACTTTTGAGGTGAAATATATTCATAGGAATCACTTAAAGCAAAGTGAGCTAAGAGCCTTTGATTCGGCCAATTTTTGGTGTTTGATTTCACAAGGGTCATTTTTGAACAAGTATAACTTTATGTATATATGGAATTTGGCAGATTAAGACCCACCAAATTGTAGATAATCGAATTAGCTTTTCAACGATACCAATTTCACCTTAATTCAACACCCGAGCAAGAAGTTATGGCTTTGCAAAGGGGTGTGTATCGCCGAACAATTGCAAACGTTCACTGGAAAGGTTTTCCATAAGTTGTACGATGCAAACCCATGGGTTGTGCGATGCAAACCTTAAGGTTTGCCATAGGTTGTGCGACGCTAACCCTATGGCCAAATGATGTAGACACTTTGTTTTTGGATTATTTTAAGGGTAACCAAGTCTTTTTATGTTCCAAAACCGTTCCTAAACATCTATAGATAAAATTAGGGTCACTAGTAACGTTTTAACTCTCTTAAGTCCCTAGTTCATCTTTCAAAAACACAATAGGAGAAAAACAACTTAGGGTTAAACATTCAAGCTCAAGGGGTCAACTTTTTTGCGAATTCTTTATCGATTAAGATACTTAGGGCTTTCCTAAACTACCTGGGCATGGATAAATCATTATATTAATATTTTGAATGTTGATAAATCATGTTTTCATGAAGAGAATGAATTACATTAAAAATTAAGTATTGTAAATTCTTCCAATGATATATGATTTTGGTCTCGAGGCCTTACGTTAAATCCGAACTTTACTTGTGTACATGTATAAATGTGTTTTCAGTTTTGAAGTATCAATTGAGAGCATGAAGAATGAATTTCCTCTCTCATTGTGTAACTTTTAATTTCCAAGTTAAGGGTTATTCAATTGCATAACTTAAAGCATGAGCTAAGGGTTTTACTATCAATTATGAAATTTATGTTGGTTGTGAACTGAAGAAAGGGATATTTTCTTATTTTTAAATGCAAAATGTAATAATCAAGGGAATTGCATGATCATTTTGAGAAATTGACCACCATTGATCGAAATGCTGAAAAGAGAGTCTTTGCATAGTTTGACATATGTTTTGAAATATGAGTTCTCTTGTATTATTTGAATATTTTGGTGGTATGAACATTGTTTTGCGTGAAAGAACTATGATATGATTATGATATGGCTTAGATGTATGACTTACAAGTCTTGGTATGATGATACCAAAAATTAGATAATGCCATAACAGACTTAGAACAGAATAGAAGTTAAATTTCAATTAGATTTTCAGAATTTGAATTTTGAAAGATGCATCTTCAGAAAAGGTTAAAAATTGGCTTAAGAGATGTTAAGTGTTTACCCGAAGAAGGCACGATTTAGAAAACTCATTTCCCTAAACCGTGTTTTGTTAATATGGGTTATTATGTTCCCAAGTGGAATCATACACTGGCCTAGTGCCCTATGGCATATCTGAATTAGAAACTCCAACCCTTGCGATAAACTTGGGTTGGGGGCTTGGCTACCGAGTCAAGGGCGGATTCCATATAGCCCATGGAATATCAAACTTGTAGGGTGTACCACTTAGCTCAGAACTAAGACAAAGATGTTGAGTTGAGATTTACAGAAATATTTTAAAATCCTATTTACTATGCCCATGGATTTTCAAATCTTTGATGATGACATACTTTTCATGAAACACTCTCACTTAATTTACATATTAGTATTTTGTTTTTGGACTGTTCTGCGTACCAGTAGATCTATTTTGACCCCTATATTTCAAGATCTAAGGCATAGTCCCGGAGTCCTGCTAAACAGTAGATTGGTGTGTCCGAGACTTGCAGTTGGTGAGCCTTCTCTATTCCGGTAGGCCTGGTTATTTTGGTTTATGGTCCGACTGGGGCCTTGTCCCAGTTTTGAGACAGAAATTATTTCATGTTGTTAGAGATTTCGCAGACTGGAGTCATGTATTTTGAATATTATGAACCTCGTTCCGTATTGCCCAGTTGAATTTAGAAATTTACCATGTTACCATTTTGCTAACTTTCTGCATTTCTTTACATTGTATGAACGTTGTGTATGATTGCCATATAGAACGGGGAGCCTTCATGGTTCGAGATGCTCGTCACGGCCAAGGTCTCGGCTCGGGTCATGACAATGAGTGAGATGTTGAAACTTGAAATCATATTTTCAGCAATTTGTCAAAATAGATTTGACAAAAGGAAACCAAAAATTCTAAAAGCTTAATCTATGCATCATTTGTTAGAGATTGTCTTTTTAATAACCAAGAAATTTCTGGCTATCACATTGTTGTTTGAAGACTTGGTGAATGATGTAAGTTTTTTTCTTGAAAGTGTCCAAATTTGTGACATCACTCTACAAAGAGTGGACATCTTGTTCCTAAAGTACAGGATCAAAAGTAAAATATAAATTCCTCATCCAAAAACACATCAAAAAGGTGAAACTCTCACAAAGATGAAAATATTATTACACCGTTAGAGGCAAGTTAACCTTAAATCCATTCAAATTCAGCATGTTTAGTACTTTGGCATTAAAAACTATCTCTGTCAGCCTGATTTAATTACCTTCTCCTTCATTAATAGGTCTCTTTACTCTTACTTTCAACTCTTTGATAGTAACAGCTACAAGTTTTAAAATCCAACCGTCCACATAAGGTATATCATGCTTCGGCCTAAATGGCAACAGTATCCAAAACTTTTGTACAGAAATGTTGTGCTTTCACCGATTTGCTAGAGTTTGATTTGTTAAGTTCAAATGTAATATGCGAATGGAAAATGGAGGGAACAATAATTTGGAGGGAAAGTGAAAATTTCACTTAGTGTCACGGCCTAAATTCGTGATCGTGATGGAACCTATTCAATCCTCCGTGATAGGTAAGCCAAATACCCAATTCCAAGAACAACATCTCAAACTCATACAAGCGAAAGAAAATAAGAATATAACCAATCCTGAATAATCTCATAAGTAGATGAGTAGACTAGTAAAAATCAATTCATAGATAATCCCAGATCTGGAAGTCACTAATACAAGCCACTAAAATACAAAACCAAAAGAAAGTTCGAGTCTTTCAAAATGCAAAAAATGCATAAAAATAAGGCTGAAGGAGATTTCAGTAGTCTCTAAAGACAGTAGCAGCTACCTCAAATCTCCAATGATGCTAGCAAATAAGGAACCACAAGAATCAATATCCAATGGTCGTCGAATTTGTACTTGCACGTAGGGTGCAGAAAAAGCAAAAGTGAATGCAGAACCACGTGTACTTAGCAAGAATCGTCGACCGACCCTAATTCAAAGTGGAGACGAGTGACACCATGTAAATCATCTAAAAACAAATATATAACCTGCACTCGAAAAAACCACCTTAATGTAACTGAATAGTCAAGTTTAACAGTCACACGGATATCATAACACAATCCAAGAATTTCTCAATCCAGTGAAATAAATAACACATATACAATAAGTACAAGGTCAACAAATACATTTTAACCAATTTGAACCAAATAAATCAATGAAATGTGATTCAACGTAATGCTCATATGTTGTGTACACACATACCGAGCAATGACTTCAAGTTCAAGACTCATGAGGGACTCACAAGGTCCATGTACTGTGCAGGCGTGCACTCCAATCCCAATCAATATATTGTGCAGGCGTGCACTCCAATCCCAATAAATATACTGTGCAGGCGTGCACTCCGATCCTAATAAATATATATAATACTGTGCAGGCGTGCACTTCGATCCCATATGAAATACAACGCAAGATGTGCAGGCATGCAACTCCGACCCCAAATCATCAACAAAGTCAAGCAA
Organism: Capsicum annuum; assembly: GCF_002878395.1. NCBI lineage: Eukaryota > Viridiplantae > Streptophyta > Magnoliopsida > Solanales > Solanaceae > Capsicum > Capsicum annuum. Next base: position 199,150,018 of record NC_061116.1, on the reverse strand, counting down.
AGCACTTCCTGTGTTAAACCAGATCAGACGTCAATTTCAAAGTCAATTCAACTTATCAAATGGGAGTATCATCATTAGCTAGCTTTTCAATAATTTATTTACAGTAACAAATCAGTCCATCAGGATAGAAAATAGGGGGAAATAGTTTATACATACAATTAACTTATTTAATTTCCTCAAATAACACCGGTACCCGCATAGATGCTCGTCACAATCATCTATACGGGACCCCCTATTCCCATTACTCTCATTACACATACCTAACAAATATTCACATAAGCACTTTGAAAAAGAGTCTAAGAAAAATCTCAATTTGCCTCTAACCGAAGCTCAATCGTCAATCAACAAACTTGCCTTTACGTGAAGCTTTCGAGTTGTCAAAATCTGTTCAAATATATATTTCTCGCATGAATAGGAATCTAGTAACATCCATTTTATAAATTCATACTCCTAAAATTCTAGAACTAAAACCTAAATTGTATCACAATCATAATTATAAAGACGATAAGAAAATAATACTACAATTCTTAAAGTTTAAAAGGCGAAACCAATGAAACAGTACAATTTCGTTCAACTGTTTCTTAATCCTCAATGACGACAAAGGTGTTGCCAACACAATTTACTAATTCTCTCAATTCTTAATAAGGAAAAATGACCACTAATCATTAACAAATTAAGCTTTAATTATCGATACCTAATTATGGTTAATGATTTCTACTAATTCCACAATAATTTACTAATAAATCGTCTGAAATCATGGCTTCTGTCTACTTCAAACTCCCCCCACAATATTAAAAACACGATATTAAGAATATGCCTATTCAAAGTGGCTTACCAAGTTTGTCGAGATCTTTGTCAAAAGCTGCGATGGAGAAGATGAAAAAAGAACTGCTCCTTTGTGTCTCTCTCTCAATTAACTTACAGATGGTATTAATAAATAAGGTAACCCCTTTCCACTAAAATTTTTATTCTTATACTTAGGTCTCAAGAGTTAAAGAGAATTATCAGTTTGGTCCATAACTATAAAATAATGACTAAAAATTACGAGATGGGTTAAAATAGGATAAATTTATTAAATAAATTTATAGGATCGTTACATCATCCACCACTGAACAAACGTTCATCCTCAAACGTTAAGAGAAAGAAGGTACTTGAACTGTCAAAGAGATGCGGATATCTACTCCGTATGTCGGACTCAACCTCCCAAGTGGATTCAGCAACAGGACGATGCCTCTACTGCACTTTCACAGAGGCTATCTCCTTGGATATCAACTTCCTAACCTGCCTATCCAAAATAGCTATAGGCTCCTTCTCAAATGCCAAGTTCTAATCTAGACTCACTGAGTCCCGCTGAATCACATGTGAATCATCTGGATGGTATCTCTTCAATATAGAAAAATGAAAAACTGGATGTACGGCTGAAAGAACTGGTGGTAAAAACAACTCATAAGCAACTGGACCAACATGCTGAAGAATCTCAAAAGGACCAATAAACCTCGAACTGAGCTTTCTTTTCTTCCCAAACCTCACCACAGCCTTCATGGGTTATACCTTTAACAAAATCCGCTCACCCTGCATGAACTCCAAGTCACGAACTCTCCTGTCAATATAACTTTTCTGTCTACTCTGAGCCACCAAGAGCCAATCCTGGATCAATCTCACTCAGTCCATGGAATCTCTCAACAAATCAGTACCCAAGGTCTAACCTCAAAAGAATCAAACCATCCAACTGGAGACCTACACTTCCTACCATACAAAGCCTCGAACGGAGCCATCTGAATACTAGAGTGGTAGCTATTATTATAAGAAAACTCCACTAAGGGCAAAAACTGATCCCAATGACCCCCAAAATCCATCACACAAGCCCGCAACATGTCCTCCAACACTTGAATTGTCCGCTCTGACTGACAAATGATGGAAACAGGCACGCCATACAATCAAACTATCTCACGAATGTAAATCTTAGCCAATTTCTCTGCATTATAGCTCATTTTCACAGGCACAAAATGGGCTGATTTGGTCAATTTGTCCACAATCACCCAAATAGAATCAAACTTCCCCAAGGTCTGAGGCAATCCAACTACAAAAATCCATAGTTATACGCTCCCATTTCCACTCGGGAATGGGCATCCTCTGAAGCAAACCACCTGGTTTCCTGTGCTCATATTTCTTTTGTTGGCAATTTAAACACTTAGCCACAAACTCTGCTATATCTCTCTTCACCCCACACCACCAGTAATATTGTTTAAGATCATGATACAGCTTCACCGCACCTAGATAAATGGAATAGCATGAACAATGGGCCTCCTCTATGATAGACTAATCAAATCACCCACTCTAGGAACACAAATTCACCCCTTAATCCTCAAAACACCCTCCTAGTCTAAAATCGCCTCCTTAGACTTACCTCGCATCACCTTATCCCTGATAATACACAAATTTTCATCCTCAAACTAGCAATCTCAAATATGCTCTAATAATAAGGATCTCTTCTCCACATATGCCAAAACTCTACCTGACTCAAAAATATCAAGACGCGCGAAATTGTTAGCCAATCGTTGAACCTCCCTGGCTAATGATCGATCATCCACACTCAACAAAGCAAGACTACGCATACTAACTGCCTTCCTACTCAAGGCATCCGCCACTACATTGGCCTTGCCCAGATGATACAGGATAGTTATATCATAATCTTTCAACAACTCCATCCATCTACATTGCCTCAAATTCAACTCTTTTTGCTTGAAGATATACTGAAGGATGTGATGATCAATGTACATATCATAATGAACTCCATACAAATAGTGTCGTCGCATCTTCAATACAAATACAACCGCTAGTAACTCTAAATTATAAGTGGTATAATTCCTCTCATGTGGATTCAACTGCCTCGAAGCATATACCATTACCTTATTTCTCTGCATCAACACACCACCCAAGCTAATGCCAGAAGAATCACAAAACATAGTGAAACCCTTACCTTCAATAGGTAGGGTCAAGATAGGAGCTAAAGTCAATAAAGTCTTGAGCTTTTGAAAGTTTTCCTCACACTTATCTAACCACTAAAAAGCCACATTCTTCTGAATCAATCGAGTCATAAGAGCTGCAATAGAAAAGAAACCCTGCATAAATCACCTATAACAGCCTGCCAACCCAATAAAACTCTGAATATCTAAAGGTGAAGTAGGTCATGACCAATTCCTAACTGCCTTAACCTTGGTAGGATCTACCATAATACCATCCTTGGAAACCACGTTTCCCAAGAATGCCACAGAACTGAGCCCCAATCTCTGAAGTATGATCCTCAAATATTTTGCATAATCTGCCACACTCTTAGATTATACCAAAATGCCATCGATGAACACAATCACAAAAGAATCAAGATAAGGACGAAACACCCTATTCATCAACTCCATAAATGCTGTTGGGGCATTGGTCAAGCTAAAGGACATAACTAAGAACTCATAGTGTCCATATCTAGTTCGAAAAATAGTATTTGGAATGTCCAAAGCTCGAATCTTTAACTGATGATACCCCGATCTCAAGTCAATCATCAAAAACATAGAAGTACCGTGAAACCGATTAAACAAGTTATCAATATGCGATATAGTATACTTATTCTTGATTTTCAATTTGTTCAACTGTTGATAATCAATGCACATTCTCATAGCACCCCAAGGTAATACACTTGGTCAAATAAACCCCTTGCTTAAGAAGTCCTGAAGCTGATCTTTCAATTCTTTCAGATCAGTTGGCACCATCTTATAAGGAGGAATAGAAATGGGCTTAGTGCCCGACTCTAGATCAATATCGAAATCAATATCTCTATCAGTAGGAGCACCTGGAAGCTCAGTAGGAAATATATCTACGAACTCTCTAACCACCTTTACTGACTCTAAAGAAGGTGCCTCAGTACTAGTATCATGAACATAAGCCAAATATAATAGACAACCCTTTTCAACTAACCGTTGAGCCTGAATGAATGAAATCACCTTCTTATGATATGAACTCAACACCACTCCACTCTAATATAGGGAGATTAGGCATAGCTAAAGTAACGATCTTGGCATGACAATCCAAGAGAACATGATAAGGAGAAAGTCAATCCATGCCTAAAATTACATCAAAGTCAACCATATCCAGGATAATCAAATCTACCTAGGTATCATGTCCCAAAATAGAAACAATGCAGGATCGGTATACCCAATCCACCACTAAGGAATCACCTACTAGAGTATAAACAAAAATAGGCACAGCCATAGACTCACAACTCATATCAAAGCTGGAAGTGAAGTATGCAGACACATAGGAGAAAGTAGAACCAGGATTAAATAATATCGAAGCAGGTCGATGACAAATAGAGATAATACCTATAATGACTGCATCAGAAAACTCTGCCTCGGGCTTTCCTGGAAAGTCATAACAATGAGGTCTGTCATCCATCGGCTGAGTCACACCTCTATCACCTCCCCTACCATCTGGTGGTGTACCTCTACCTCCCTGAGATCTACCTCTACCCTTAACTGGGGGTGGTGCTGCTCTAATAGAGGCTTGATAACTCTATTATGGACACCTCTGCATGTATGCTGGACAATCTCTCCAAAAATGATCCTGACTACCACACTTAGAACAAGACTTAGGAGCCACCAGCTGTCAAGAAAGACCTGAATATCCGGTATGGCCAACCCGGCCTAAAAAACACTGAGATGAACCTTATGAGCCAATCCCTAACCATAAGAACTCTGACCTGAATAGCAAACTTTTGTTGTCTGCCTTGCAGCTTGAACTGGCCTACCATACTGAGGGTGAAAATCTCTTCTGAAAGAACCCCTACCTCCCAATGAGGTACCACTTAATTGACCTGAAGTGTAGGACCTCTTGTCCCTCAGATCCCTATACGCCTCACGATGTATCAACTCAAACTCCTTTGCCGATTCAACCACCTTCAAAATAGAAGCCCCAGATTGGGCTATATCAAACACGGCCTCTCTAATCCCAAGTGTCATACCCCTTATAAACCTCCTGATCATCTCAGCCTCGTCTGGCAGGATCACCATAGCATAATGATATAAGGCATAAAATAGTATCATGTACTCAGCCACAGAAATTCCCTCCTACATTAAATTCTCAAACCGGTGCCTACGCTCCTTCCTCAAGCTAGAAGAATGATTTATCAAGGAAGGACTGTGCAAATATAGCCCAAGTCATTAATGGAGAACCTACTGGCCTAGTGTCAATATAAGAGCGACACAACTGCTTGGCAGGACCACGCATTTGTAAGGCAGTATAAGTAACCCCGTGGGAGTCAACCAATCCCACACTCTAAAGTCTCTCATGGAAATTGACCAAAAACTCATAAGCATCCTTACGCAGATCACCTTGAAATTATGGTGGGTCCATATTTCTAAACCTCTCAAATCGCTGCTGCTTCTCATCATACATAACTGACATACCTCCATCGGTAGCTCCCACCCCTGGTAATGTCATACCACCATACCTCGGTGCTAGCTGAACCAATGGACCCTGATAGATCAAAATAGGCTGCTGATCTAGGGTTTGTAGCCCCACCCTAACATGTGAACCCTGTGGCGTACCAAGTGATCCACCTCTCTGAACTATAGTCTCCAAAATAGCCAACATTTTATCCAAGGTATTATGAATATGCGATGCAACAACAAACCCTGGTACTGCCTAACTTGGGCCCATATTATCAGTTGGAACCTGAATTCCATCATCACCTACCTCAAACTCAAACTCAAGAGCAGCTCCTTGAGCTCCCTCTCTACCACAACTTCTGTCCCTACCGCATCTACTACCCCATCCAGGTATACCCCCTCGAGCAATCGGATCGAGGTTTGGTAGGGGCTCCTGACCACGATCCCGAGGTGCACAAGTCCTCACTATCTATGAGAGAATAAGACAAGAATTTTAGCATTTCAAGTTAAAAGATCAATATTGCATGATAAGAGAGAATAAAATGAATATTTCCTAAAGTCCTATAGCCCAAATTGCATGATCAAAGATAAGTGATGGACGTGTCCACACCGATCTATGAGAGTCTACTAAACGCAGCTTGTATTTGTGAGACCAATGACCCTGGGGCTCTGATAACCTCTGTAACAACCCAAATTTGAGACCGTGATGGCACCTATTCAATTCTCCATGATAGGTAAGCCAAATACCCAATTACAAGAACAACATCTCAAACTCATAGAAGCAGAAAAAAATAAGAATATATTCAATCCTGAATAATCTCATAAGTAGATTAGTAGACTAGTAAAAAACAATTCGTATATAATCCCAGGTCTGGAAGTCACTAATACAAGCCACTAAAATACAGAACCAAAAGAAAGTTTGAGTCTTTCAAAATGCAGAAAATGCATAAGAATAAGGCTGAAAGAGATTTAAGTAGTCTCTAAAGCCAGTAATAGCTACCTCGAATCTCCAATTATGCTAGCAAAGAAGGAACCATAGGAATCAATATCCACTGGCCATCAGATCTGTACCTACACGTAGGGTGTAGAAAAAGCAAAAGTGAGTATGAAACCACGTGTCCTCAGCAGCATCGTCGATCGAACCCTAATTCAAAGTGGTAACAAGTGACACCACGTAAATCATCTAAAAACAAATATACAACCTGCACTCAGGAAAACCATCTTAATCTAAATGAATAGTCAAGTTTAACAGACACACGGATATCATAACATAATCCAAGAATTTCTCAATCCAGTGAAACAAATAAAACATATACGATAAGTACAAGGTCAACAAATACACTTTAACCAATCTGAACCAAATGAATCAATGCAATGAATGCAATGCATATGTTGTGTACACACCTACCGAGTAATGGCTTCAAGGTCAGGACCCATGGGGGACTTACAAGGTCTATGTACTGTGCAGGCGTGCACTCTGATCCCAATCAACATATTGTGTAGGCGTGCACTCCAACCCCAATAAATATATTGTACACGCGTGCACTCTGATTCCAATATACATATTGTGCAGGTATTCACTCTGATCTCAATAAATATATATAATACTGTACAGGTGTGTACTCCGATCCCAAAAATATATATAATACTGTGCGGGCATGCACTCCGATCCCATATGAAATGCAATGCATGATGTACAGGCGTGCAACTACGACCCAAATCATCAATAAAGTCAAGAAAATCACTTCGTGTCTTAAACCAGATCAGACATCGATTTCAAAGTCAAATCAACTTATCAAGTGGGAGTATCATCATTAGCTAGCTTTTTCAATAATTTATTTACCGTAAAAAATTAGTCCATCAGGCTAGAAAATAGGGAAAAATTGTTTAAACATACAATTAACTTATTTAATTCCCTCAAACAACACTGGTACCCACATAGATGTTCGTCACGATCATCTATACGGATCCCCTATTCCCATTACTCTCATTACACATACCTAACAAATATTCACAAAAGCATTTTGAAAAAAAGTCTAAGGAAAATCTCAACTTGCCTCAAACCGAAGCTCAATCGTCAATCAACAAACGCCCTTACGTAAAACTTCTGAGTGGTCAAAATTTGTTCAAATATATATTTCTCGCATGAATAGGAATCTAGTAACATCCATTTTATAAATTCATACTCCTAAAATTCTAGAACTAAAACCTAAATTGTATCACAATTATAATTATAAAGACGATAAGAAAATAATACTACAATGCTTAAAGTTTAAAAGACGAAACCAATGAAACAGTACAATTTCGTTCAACTGTTTCTTAATCCTCAATGAGGACAAAAGTGCTACCAACCCAATTTACTAATTCTCTCAATTCTTAATAAGGACAGTGACCACTAATCATTAACAAATTAAGTCTTAATCATTGATACCTAATTATGGTTAAGGCTTTATACTAATTCCACAATAATTTACTAATAAATCGTCCGAAATCATGACTTCTGCCTACTTCAAACTCCCCCCACAATATTACAAATACAATATTAAGAATATGGCTTATCAAGGTTGCCAAAATCTTTGTCAAAAGCTGCGAGGGAGAAGAAGAAGAAAAAAACTACTCCTTTGTGTGTCTCAGTTAACTTACGGATGGTATTAATAAATAAGGTAACCCCTTTCCACTAAAATTTTTATTTTTATACTTAGGTCTCAAGAGTTAAGAAAAATATCAGTTTGGTCCATAACTATAAAATAATGACTAAAAATTACGAGATGGATTAAAATAGGACAAATTTATTAAATAAATTTATAGGGCCGTTACATCATCCACCACTAAAACAAAAGTTCGTCCTCGAACGTAAAGAGAAAAAAGGTACTCGAACTATCAAAGAGGTGTGGTCTACTCCGTATGTCGGACTCAACCTCCCAAGTAGATTCAGCAACAGGACGATGCCTCTGCCTCCACTGCACTTTCACAGAGGCTATCTCCTTGGATCTCAACTTCCTAACCTGCCTATTCAAAATAGCTATAGGCTCCGCACATGCGAATCATCTGGATGCTATCTCTTCAACATAGAAACATGAAAAACTGGATGTACAACTGAAAGACCCGATGGCAAAGCCTTGTTGTGGACTTACCTGATTGGATGAAGCGTGACTGTTTTCTCCTTTTGTCCCACCTAGGGACAGGGTGGTTTAATCTGGTTCCATACATGTACAAATTGCAGCAAAAACTCTGTTTTACTATTTGACTGGGTAACTTTCTTATAGTTTTGAGGAAAAAATAAGTTTCCTACTGAAACTTCTATATATTGATAGTCCTCTGTGTTCAGTCCCTTCCCCTCCCCATCCTCCCCCCGCCACCACACACAAAAGTCACCCCCTTTTATTTGTCACCCACTAGCTATTCCAGTGATTTGTGAACCATAGCTTCACCTGGTGCTGCTGGTTCCTTTAGTATTTTGTTCATTAGTATGAACCCATTTGTTGTACTCACTGAGATGATCCCTTCGTTCAGATAATCCTTACTAGAATGTTATCCTTTCTAATACTGCTTTCATGATTGATTCTGTATAACGCAAATCTTTTTCACATTTACTCCTGTTGTTCATACTTAATAGTTAATGCTGTCTGATTTTCCTTTGTTTGACAGATCATATGTGAAGATGCATCAGATGAAGTTGTGCAGCTCTACCTGGAAATACTGGAGGCATAAGCTAAAGAAAGTCGAATTGCATAACTTTACATGTATGGAGCAAGAGTGGTTGAGAAACTACTTTATCGTAAATGCAGACATTTCGGAATAGCTAATTCGACTATTCCTAACAATTATAGCTTTATGCTAACAGATTCTCGTATTCACTGTTTCCTTTGTTGTTTTAAGGACTAGAACAATGGAAAATTATTGTGAGCCATGGATTTAACGTCAACAATCTAGATAATTAGCAGTAAATGCAACAGCACGTCACTCTTCAAAATCAAAATTCAACCTACAGAAAGTAGGATTGATGAGCAACACTTATTATAGACATGTTACATGTTGAAAATATAATTAAGTAAACAAAATTATACTCTATTTAGTTGTTTAAGTTTTAGATAAGATAGTCACGCATTTCAACATTGCACGTCAAACTTCATTTTTCAGTTAGTGTTTAAGAAAATATTTAAGCACTCCATCATGCATCAAATTCATAGATATACTGAAAACTTTACCATACTACACAAAACTTAGTGTTACCTTGAAAAGAACCAAACATTTCCAGGAGACATAATCTATAGAATAGGCAACGTGAGAAAAGGGAACCATTTCGTTCCGTGATTGGAATTTAGTACTTAGCTTTAATGGGCAGACGAGTATATGTGTGGATCCAAGGAAGAGAGATAAGGTACAAAGTTAATGTGAAAAAACACAGTTCCCTTGCATCCACCGAGTAGTTTGACATTGTACAAAATATTTTTATACTATTAGGTAAACATGTAGAATATTTTGTATGACAATGCACAAAACTTAAATTCTTTTATACGATATTGTCACGTCCCAAAATAACCCCTAGGCGTGACTGGCTCCCGCTAACATCACTTGCCGGGAGAATCAATTTTTCATACAGTCACAATGTCTAAAAACACAGATATAAAAATATGTACAACTTCAAATGCATGAAATAATTATTAAATGCTAAGTAATTATACACCCAGTTATCATAATACGGTTTATGAAAACAACAATACTTAGAGAATAACTCTTTAGCCTCAAGTCCCACACTAAGCCATGGAGCATCTAAACAGATTTACATGAGTTCAGCTTTCGGGCTTGCAAACCCAACAAAAAGAAATATAAGCTAAAAATAACTAAAGTTGGATGACGACCTTCACGAACAATGCGAAGGCTCACTTCAGCGACAGAATCCACACGTAAAGACAGTCAGCCACAAGTCTCTCCGCAGCCGTATCTGCAGATATACAAGTAAAGAGTGAGCTATATAAAAATATAACCCAGTAAAATCCTCGACCCGCTACTTTAATAACCCTGGAACAAGTGTTAAAAAATACAAAGCACAACAAAATACACAAATAATATGTAAATAATGTCTCTCATAAGTTAACATCAATAATATCCAATAGGAAGTTAAAAAAGCCACTTTGTATCTCAACTAAACCAACTCTCACGACTTGTCATAAACGGCAGTGAAGGTGATCAACCTAACACCCCGACAATTCCACGACAATATATGTAATGCCTCAAAAGTCTTCTACGGCAACATGTACAAGCCCCTAACATATTACGGCAGCATAAGTATGCCCCTAACATATTACGACAACTATGTATGCCCCTAGAGACTATAATGGTAACGAAGAAAATATATTAAATGCCCCAACAACACCTCACATATTATCACTAAGCAATTCTCACTAGACTTCACAAATACTTATCCATAATTAGTCAATACCACCGATTTTCCAACACATGGACTAGGCAAAAAAATATATAGCTATTTTTATAAAGTGGTTCGAAAAGCAAGCATCAAAGTTTAAAGTCTCACTTACCTCGCTAACGATAAATTCTCCAAATTTGCAATGTGTAGGACATCAACCAAACAACGATCAATGGGATCAATCTAAACAAAATATTAAATAACAATATTAATCATGCTATTTCGGGCCAAGTCTCAATATCCCTAACTCTTAAACTTAAAGGTAAACCTTAATATCTCACATCGTATATATTGAATTAATAATAATATTCTAATACAATTAGCCAAACATGACACCAACGATAAGGAAAAGAAAATTCTCAAACAAGCTTCAGCTTTGCTTACTGCCAATAGCTCCCAAAGTTGAAAATTATTATTTTCTCATGCAAATGAAAACAAAGCTAAGCCCTAATTTACTTCTTCTTTGGGTAATCATTACTGTAATAACACAACGCTTCACCATAGACCAATCATAAGCCCCAATTAAGTCTATTCTATCATTTAGCATCATGAACAAACGCCTGCACTAATATCATGAGCAGCCACTACCGTATTATACATGTATTTTAACTTCTATGCCAAAGAAAAATGAACAAGTTCTTACCTTAACAACTGAAAAGCTTCAATACCACTATTGTGTTCTCCAACTTATATGTTTTTCTCCTACGCTGCCTACTAATATCTTCCAAGAATAAAAGGAGAAATATAGAGTCCAAGTATTCTGCTTGTAACATTAGTAGCGTGAAACTGAAGGAGGCTTTCGGTTGGATCCTTTTAATTTCCTTAATTAATATTAATAACTGGTTAAAATTATCAATTAACCCTTTATAAAAAAAATAATAATAAGTTGGTCTATTACATTCTCCTCCACTTAAAATAATGTTCGTCCTCGAACGAGTCTAGAATCGTACCTAAAGTGTCAAACAAGTGGGGATATCTAACTCACGTCTCCTTTTCAAACTCTCAATCAGCTTCTTCGGTTGGATGATTACGCCATAACTCTTTGACTAAAACTATCTTTTTCAATCTCAACTGTCGCACTTGCCTATCAAGAATAGCTATCGGGCTTTCCTCATAAGTTAGACTCTCATCAAGCTCTACATCCTCTACATCCTCTGGTTGAATTTTATGACTATCATCATGAACATACCGTCAAAGCATTGAAACGTGAAACACGGGATGAACTGTAAACAATCTCAAAGGTAAAGCAAGCCTATATGCCACCAATCCAATCCGATACAAAATCTCATAAGGACCAATGGATTTAGGACTTAGTTTACCTTTTTGGCCAAATCTCATAACTCATTTCATGAGAGAAACTTTTAATAAAACTTTTTCCCCTTTTGCAAACTCCAAGTCGCGGACCCTCTTATCTGCATAGGACTTTTATCTGCTTTGTGACGTATTGAGTCGATCCCATATCACTACAACCTTATCCAGTGCTTGCTGGACTAAATCTGGACCTAATAACTATGCTTTGCTAAAATCAAACCAGCCAAATAGTGAACGACACTTGCGCTAGCCTCATGGCAGTGCAATTTGAATGCTCAACTTGTAGCTGTTATTATAAGCAAACTTTGTCAAAGGTAACTGGTCATCCCAATGGCCACTAAAATCAATTGTGCAGGCTCTAAGCGTGTCCTTCAAGATCTGAATAACTTGTTCAGACTGCCCGTCGGTCGGCAGATGAAAGGTTGTACTCGAATCAACGTGCAAAGCCAATGATTTCTGAAAAAATCTCCAAAACTCAGCAGTGAACTATTCACCTCGATCAGATATGATTGAATAGGCACACCATGAAGCCAAACTATCTCCCGTAGGTAAATTTTTGCTAACATTCACGCTATAAGTAACCCAACTGGTATGAAATGGACACATTTTGTAAGTCTATCCACTATCACCCAAATTGAGTCGTGCTTCCTGAAAGTATTTAGCAGCCCCACAATGAAATCCATAATAATCCTTTCCCACTTCCACTCTAGGATAATCAATTTTTGCATCATTCGACTAGGTTTTGACGTTCATATTTGACCTGCTGACAATTTAAAAAACTAGTGACATGTTTTAAAATATCAACCTTCATACCTTTCCACCATTACAACTCACGAAATTCTTGATACAATTTTGTAGCACCAGGATGGATAGAGTATCGCAAGCTATGAGCCTCATCAAGAATTAAATGTCTCACATCTCCCATAGTGGAAACACACAATCTTCCATGATGATGTAGCACACATTCACCATTGATAGTGAAAGACTTAACACCGCATCCTGCACTCGATATCCGAGCCCAACAAGGTAGGGATCATCATATTGGTAAGTCTTAACTTGCCCAATTAAGGAAAACTGAACCACCATAACTGCAAGTAACTTGCCAGGCACTGTGTGATCAATTCGAACTCCATGATTGGCTAAAGACTGAATATCCATAACCAAAGGTCGCCTTTCAGCAACAAATCGGGTCAAGCTGCCCATAGACTTCCTACTCAAAGCGTCTGCTACTACATTCACCATTCCAGGATAATACAAGATAGTGAAATCATAATCCTTAAGTAACACTAACCACCGTCATTACCTCAAATTCAGATCTGTTTGCTTGAATAAGTATTGTGGACTCTTGTGATCAGTATAGATTTCACATGGCTCACTATAAAGGTTATGATGCCTAATCTTAAGTACAAATACAACTGCGGCCAATTCTAAGTCCTGAGTCAGATAATTCTTCTTATGGACCTTTAGATGTCAAGAAGAATATGCCACCACTTTACCATTATGCATTAAAACACAACCCAATCCAATTCGATATGCATTACAATAAATTGTGAAATCACCCTCTGTCGTAGGTAAAGTCAAAATCGAAGCCGAAATAAATGTTGTCTTTAATTTTTGAAAACTTTCTTCACATTTATCTGGCCATCGAAAACCCATATTTTTTTTATTCAAGCGATTCAATGGAGTGGCTATCTTTGAGAAGCCTTCCACAAACCTCCTATAATAATTAGCTAAAACCAAGAAGCTATGTATCTCTATAATAGTACTAGGTCGAGGTCAATCTCGAACTGCTTTAATCTTTTTCGGATCAACATGAATCCTATCTCTTGACACCACATGTCCCAAAAAGGAAACCATGCCCAAACAAAACTCACATTTTTGAGAACTTGGCATATAGCTTTTAATCTCTAAGTGTCTCTAGCACAACTCTCAATGTTCTACCTCACTTCGAGAGTAAACCAAAATATTATCAATGAACACAATCACAAAGTGGTTTAAGTATGGCTTGAATACCCTATTCATGAGGTCCATAAATGTTTCAGGTACATTATTCAATCCAAATGACATCACTACAAATTCAAAATTCCCATACCTAATCTGAAAATCTGTCTTAGTGTAGTCTTCAGCCTTGACTCCTAATTGATGATAACCCTATCTCAAGTCAATTTTAGAAAAATGAGTAACACCCTATAAATGATTGAATATATCATCATTTTGGGGCAAAGAATACTTATTCTTGATTGTTACCTTATTTAACTGCCTATATAGTCAATGCACATTCTCATCCTGCCATCTTTACTTTTTATAAATAACACAGATGCACCCCAAAGTGACACACTAAGCCTAATGAATCCTTTTTCAAGCAACTTCTAAAGTTGAACTTTCAATTTCCTCAACTCAGTAGTAGCCATACGGTAAGGTGGAATAGAGATAGGTTGAGTTCCTGGCACTAAATCAATGTTGAGCTCAATTTCTCTCATCGGAGATAGCCCAGGAAAATCATCTGGAAACACGATAATAAACTCCCAAACAATGGGAACATTGTTAATAGAAACTTCCTCTTCTCGAGTGTCATGAACGGTAGCAATAAAATCCAAACAACCATGGTTAATCATTTAGCGGTCTTTTACATAGGATATTATATTCCTTTGAGTCACAAGAGTTATACCTTTCCAAACTAAAGGTGGTTCTCTGGGAATATCAAAACGTATAAGCTTAGCATAACAATCAACCAAGGAGTAACATGACGCCAACAAATCCATACCCATAATCACATCAAAATCAATCATTGGCAACACAAGTAGATAAACTATGGTGTCCTTACCCTGAACAGATATCACACACTCTTTATACACTTTATCCACTAATAAGGTCTCCCCCACTGGGGTCGTAATAATATATGGCTCAATAAGAGTCTCAATCCTTCTCTCTAAGAATAAAGCAAAATATGGGGACACATGCGAATATGTAGAACCAAGATCAGTAAGAGAATATGCCGCATGAGAGTTTATAGTGATAATACCTGTGACCACTACATTAGATGCCTCTATGTTCTGTCTAGCCATAGCAAAGAATCTCGGTGGTCCATCTGCTATCTGAGCACCCTGAGCACCTTGTCAACTTTGTCCACGAGCACCCCGTGGAGCAATCCTAGCTGGCTGAGTGTAAGCATGAGCACCTACAATATCTCGTTGTACCTGTGCAGTAGTTTGACTAGAACTAGAATTTTCCTTAGAACAAAACTTATCAATATGCCCTCTTTCACCACAATTATGACAAGGAGCACTAAATCCAAAACAACGCCCACTATGATTTCTGCTACAATTAGAACATTTTGGATGTTTTTCAGACTAAAAAGAACCGCTACTCTTTTGTTGCATCTACTATTGACCCTGTCTAGCGGGATAATTATTCCTTAAAGATTAGTCCACAGACTCTGATTGTGTAGGCCTAGACTAACCATAATGAAAACCACTTTCTCCCAGATAGATGTAATACCCCGCATGTTTCTAAGCTAGGAAGTGAATAAGTATTCCTACGTATGAAATCTCCTATCCTGTGACTCATACTTGAGTACATGACTTACCATGAATATCCTAGTTATATCATAGATTATGATGCATTAAGCATGTTCATATGAGTCACTTAAGGTAATGCAAGCTAAGAGTTTTTGAATCCAACAAGTTTTAGTGTTCGATTTTACAAGGGTCATCTTTGAATGAGTATAACTAGATGTTAATGTGGTTTTTTGGCTGATTTAGACCCACCAAATTGTATAGAATCGAATTATCTTTCCAACGATACCAAATTTCCCTTAATCCAATACCCGAGCAAAAAGTTATGCCCTTTTTTGTGAGAGACAGTAAGCATAGGCGATTGGTTAGGCGCCGCCCAACCCAATCATAGGAGATTGGTTAGGCGCCGCCTAACCTAGCTTAGGCGCCGCCTAACCTAGCTTATAAAATCACTTCGGTGCCGCCTAAGTCAATTCCAGGTCCCAAAAATACTCTGTTTTGAGTTATTTTAGTGGTAATTAAGTCTTTTAACACTCCTTACACGCCCCTAAACTTAACCCTACAAAATATATAGCTTCTAAACATATTAGAACCCTATTTTTATCTCAAAGCTCATCATCCAAGAGCACTAAAGGAGAAAAACAACTAGGGTTGCGTAACTAAGCTTGAAGATCCGATTTCAAGGAAATTCCTCCGTCAATCATCAAGATTCTTTCCTTCTAAGGTATGCGTGAGTTGATTTATGGATCCCTTTCATCCATAAAGCTCAAAAACCCTCTTTTTCATTATAAAGTATGATTTCTATATTATTGGGTGTTGATGATCATGTTGTTGATATTAGGTGATTCCCAAGATGGAATCTTTATATGTTTTTGTTAATTCATGATATCATATGAGTTGGAAACATGTAAATTTGGTTGTTCATGATGTATAATTTGATGATTTCACCTATACTTAAAATGTTCATGTAAGGTGTTTGATAAATTGCCTAAGAAACTAGAAATCATGCAATATAGCTAAATTGTGACTAAGTGAAGGATTCATGATATGCCCTTACGTTCCAATGACTTCTATGTTGTTAATGTGCCTTGAAAATGTTGTTGGAATACTCATGAACTATTCTTATGAGATGATGCTATGTTTACTTGCAAATCCTACTTATGAACAAGATGTATGATAACCATCCAATCCATATGAACTTCCATGCTATTGGTATGTGTTGCCAATATGATTATGCAATGAACATGATATTAAGATTGTGAAAGTACTTCCATGTGATATGAAATCCTTTCCATGCAATACATTGTTGATAAACATGCTTAGTATGAGATCCCTACTTATGATATTATAAATTATGGACTCTACTCTAATGATCAAGTCAGTCATGTGTGTCAGTTTTCTTCCATCAAGTCTTGGGGGTACTTGTACTGTGTGCCTAGAGCCATGTCATGTTTCATAATATCCGAACTCAAGCTATGATTCCATAGACTTCAGTCAGTCATGTGACTCAGGAAAGCCTCATGATCTTAGTCAGTTGTCAAATATCAGTAACATTTCACCAGTCAATGGAATTCAGTAAGATTAAGTCATGCACAGTCAGTTATTCATGTCCAGTCCCTCCAGATGGGAGTAGAGGTTAGCACCGAGTGAACCCAAGGATGGGAACTCACCCGCCAGTTTAGGGTGTGATTCTTAGTAGTCATCCTTGTGTTCCAGAAATACGTAGCCAGCGTAGGTTGAGACATCTTAACCCATCAGATTAGGATTGATGAGGTGGCTTAACCCGTCAATTTAGGGTTCCCACCATTCTCATTGAGTACCCGCCAGATAAGGGTCACTCACAGGTTGTCCTTACCCGTGGTATGGTATTGACACCCCTCCAGTCGGGGTAGAGATTGGACCCCAGCTTAGCCATAATAGCATATATGGGGCATGTCGGTTAAACAGTACTTCCCACAGTTTCAGTATCAGTCTCAGTAAAAGAACTCAGGGCATTCTTCAAATTTCAGTATATACAGGACTGTCAGATACAGTCATCTGTGTTATCAGTTTCAGTATCAGTCATGAAAGTTATCAGTAAACCGTGTATTAGCTTACAGGTCATGCTATCACATATTCACGATCCCAGTTTCTATATATGTGTGTTTGCACTCCCACGTTCATATTAGTCAGTCAGTGTTGTTCATGCATGAAACCCTTTATATTCAGCCTACCTTCCTCGTATACTCAGTACTCCAATTGTACTGACGCATTTGTGCTATGGTCCTTTCTTTTCACGTTACACCATAGGTTCCGAGACACGAGCTCCAGCCCAGCAGTAGCGGTAGCATTCCAGTCGCAGAGACACAATGAGTCCTCATTGATTCAAGGACAATATGATTTGATTCATTTATTTATTTCTTCAGTTCAGTTTTATGGAGTTAGTTGGAGACATGTTCCTTCAACTCCTAATTCAGATTGTTTAGAGGCTTTCAGATTTATGTTCAGATTAAGTTGTTTTGGGTATTTTCACCCACATGATTGTATTTAGTTGACCTTATGGCCTTACAGTTCTATGTATTCCGCATTATTATATCATGAATTGTAGTATACAGGTACAGATATCAGTCATGGGTTAGCTTGTGGTCCCTCGAGGTCATGAGCACCATGTAGCATTCCGGTTCAGCGAATCGGGGTGTTACAATGGAGCACCACTAAATCTACCTAAGTTATGCGCCTTTTTATTTTCTCGATTAATCATTTTCATCTCATAATAAGATTTAGAACAGAGAGTATTGTCAACCACCTTAGTGTAGGATCCATTACGCATATCTCGTATAACTGGACCACGATAACGAGCCTCAAGCCCATCTACAAATCATATTATTTTCTCCCTCTGATTTGCAACCAAAGATGGTACATACCTAGGCAACTCAATGAGCTTAGCTTCCTACTCAGTGACTGTCATAGATCCTTGTCGCAGATTATTAAACTGGCGTCTCATGTCATCTTGTTTGCTCAATGGAATAAATCTATCCATAATATAGTTGTAAACTCTGAACAAGTGATCGGTGGTAGCCCTGCTTATCTGCACCTCAAAATGGAAGTCCACCACACCTCGGGAGACCCTAAGAACAGAAAAGTAGTAAATTCTATACCATGAGTCTCCTTCGATCCCAAAAAAGTCGATATCTTTTCATAACGGTCTATAAACTTTTAAGGCTCAATAGAAGATGGTGTAGCATCAAACTCCTATGACTTAAGATTCTTGGGTTGCCTCACAGCTGCAACCAAATGATCAACTAGCTAAGATGCCTAAGAATTCGCAAAATTTAACTGAACTTATGTCTGTGAATGCAAAGTAACCTGAGGAGTTGGAGTTTGACCCTGATTAGGCACCAATGCCTCAAGTACATTCAACATTCTTTCTACTATGTCTGCAGGCAATACAACACTAGGCGTAGAAACTGGCACTGCAGCTTGAGTATCTCGATCAACCTAATCCTGCACTTTCTCAGGAACAACATGGGGCTGGACCCCATTTCCAACTCTAGGCTGAGCACCAATCTGTGTCCTAGTTCGAGGCCTAATTGGATGAAACCCAACTCGACCACCAACACTGGTAAAATCCTGTCCAACACCATGCCCAGTAGGTGCATTAGATCGAATAGAGAAATAAGAACCACGTCTCTTAACCATCTGTGAAAAATATTGAAAGGTTAGACTTAATTCAACTCAACAAATAAATAATGAAGGGAAAAGGGAAAACTTTTTAGATGTTTTGTAGCCTCAAGTTCATAAGTATGGGTGCCTACACACCCCTGAAAAAGAATCTACTAAACACTGCTCCATGACCCAGGACTTAAAGCCTAGGCTCTGATACCAACTTTATCACGTCCCAAAATAACCCCTAGGCATGACTGGCACATGCTAATATCACTTGCCGGGAGAACCAATTTTTTATACAATCACAATGTCTACAAACATTGATATAAAAATATGTGCAACTTCAAATGCATTAAATAATTATTAAATGCTAACTAATTATACACCCATTTATCCTAATACAATTTATGAAAACAATAACACTTAGATAATAATTTTCTAGCCTCAAATCCCACACTAAGACCATGGAGCATCTAAACATAGTTACATAAGTTCAGCTTTTGGGCATGCAAACCCAATGAAAAGAATATAAGATAAAAATAACTAAAGTTGGATGAAAACCTTCACGAACAATGCAAAGGCACACCTCAGTGACAGAATCCATACATAAAGACAGTCAACCACAAGTCTCTCCATCTGCTACCGTATCTACAAATATGCAAGTAAGGAGTGAGCTATATATAAATATAACCCAGTAAGATCCTTGATCCGCTACTTTAATACCCCTGAAATAAGTGTTAAAAAATACAAATCACAAATGCTTAAATAATATGTTCATAATGTCTCTCACAAGTTAATGTCAATAAGATCCAAAAAGAAGTTTAAAAAGCCACTTTGTATCTCAACTAAACCAACTCTCACGACTTGTCATAAAAGTCAGTGAAGGTGATCGACCTAACACCTCAAAAAGTCCACGGCAACATACATAATGCCCCAAAGTCTTCTACGACTGGATGTACAAGCCCATAACAAATTATGGCAGCATAAGTATGCCCCTAACATATTACAGCAGTTTTGTTTGCCCCTAGAGACTATAACGGCAGCGAAAAAATATATTCAACGCCCCAACATCACCTCACATATTATCACTAAGAAGTTCTCACTAGACTTCACAAATACTTATCTATAACTAGTCAATACCAACGATTCTACCAAGCCACATGCTTGTTCCAACACATGACTAGGCATAAAATATATATCTATTTTTATAAAGCGGTTTGAAAAGCAAGCATCAAAGTTTGAAGTCTTACTTACCTCGAAAATGACAAACTTCCAACTTTTTAATGTGTAGGTCATCAACCAAACAACGATCAATGGGACCAATCTAAACAACATATTAAATAACAATATTAATTATGCTATTTCGGGACAAGTTTCAATATCCCTAACTTTTAAATTTAGAGGTAAACCTTAATATCCCACACCATATATATTGAATTAACAATAATATTTCAATACAACTATCCAAACATGATACCAACGATAGGGAAAAAATTCTCAAACAAGCTTTAGCTTTGCTTACTGCCAATAGCTCCCAAAGTTGAAAATTATTGTTTTCTCATGCTATCAAAACCAAAGCTAAGCCCTAATTTACTTCTTCTTTGGGAAATCATTATGTAATAACATAACCCTTCACTATAGAACAATCATAAGCCCCAATTAATTCTATTCAATCACTTAACAGCATAAACAAATACTTGCACTAATATCATGAGTAGACACTGCCCTATTGTACGTGTATTTTAATTTCCATGCCAAAGAACAATGAACAAGTTCTTACCTTAACAACTAAAAAGTTTCAATTCCACTGTTGTGTTCTCCAACTTATATGTTTTTCTCCTATGCTGTCAACTGATATCTTCCAAGAATAAAAGGAGCAATATATAGCCCAAGTATTCTGCTTGTAACATTAGTAGCGTGAAACTAAAGAAGGCTTTTGGCTGGATTTTTTAAATTTCCTTAATTAACATTAATAACTGGTTAAAATTATCAATTAACCTTTTATTAAAAAAAGTAATAATAAGTTGGGGTATTACAGACTTATTGACACAACTAACATGAATCAAGGATTCATATTTTATGGGTTCAATATTTAAGATTCTTAACATTAAACGTACTATATCTTTAAGAGATAATACACTAGTATCTCAAACTATACACAAAATTGTTATGACACACCTGATTATTACGAAATCCTATTACACACTAAATCTTTTTTT
Source organism: Capsicum annuum (assembly GCF_002878395.1). NCBI lineage: Eukaryota > Viridiplantae > Streptophyta > Magnoliopsida > Solanales > Solanaceae > Capsicum > Capsicum annuum. The sequence continues at coordinate 199,128,465 of NC_061116.1, read as the reverse complement.
TCGTACTTTTGTGCTCCTTTTGCTGACATGGCTACCAAGTAGAAAAATATTTGCCTGCTCCGTTTGTACTGACTTGGTAGTCTTGTCAGCACAAAAAGAGCACAAAAGTACAAAAAAAAATGAGTACAGGGGTAACAGACCTCCATAAAGTTTAGTTGTGTTATAACAACTTCGGATATTGGTTAAGAAGGTACTTGTGCCTTATCTCTAGCTTTAAAATTAAAGGTTGATACTTTTGTTGCAATATTTTAGGAAAAATAATATAAACGTACACCGTAACTTATCATATTTACATAAATCTCTGCCCTACAAAGTAATTACTCAAATTTTAACTAATTATGTATCTTTATTAGATGTATCGCGAGATAATTATGTGTTTAGACACATTCAAAATAAAAAAAAATACATCGGGAGATAATTATTTATATTTATAAAGAAAAAAATATATCTTCATTAAATATACTGTCACGGCTCGAATCAGGACCTGGCCGTAATAGGTATCTCAAGTTTCGCGTGGACCGAAGATCACCCCCTTCACCAAATCAACCTAACACAACACACTCCAAAGTCGGATAAATTTTGAACATATAACAAGATAAGAGTCTGCTAATTTAAGGACATTAAAGTAAATCCCCAACCAAAATAACCGATATTGGCATAAATGCCAATACCAATATCAACACCGATATCACTACCGATACCACCCATACCAACAGTAGTTTGACAAAGCCTCTAATCAAAATCAAAGAGTATTCGGTCGGGACATGCCCCCAATCATAGCCAAAAATCAAATCCAAAAATATAGTCAAAATATAAAGGAAGCAATAAACATGAAATGGGGTATTCCAAATTATGAAAGATCACCACTTTGATCTGACTCACTAGCTGATCCCAAATCCAAGTCATTGAGTAGGAGGAGTAAAAGTATGGCCAGTTCCTGTATCGTGTAGGGATACAGCATCCGAAGATGATTAGCGGGATGAATGCTAGCATAAAACTCAAGGATAATTATAAAATAATAATATGATCAATAATTTAAAATCATTCAAAGTCAGTGCACATGATCAAATGCATCAACACATACATACATACATATATATATATATATATATATATATCACATGTTGGGATAGGGAATAAGGCTTAACAGGAGTTTCAAAATTTAGCTTGGATTGTGTAGCTCAACCATCATATAATAGTATCCATGGGCTATATGGGCCCTAGATCTTACCCCCGGTCAGGTCCTAGTGCGTGTAGCCGCACAAATGAAGAATAATATCATATATATGAACATGGGGTACTCAAACCCTCCAACACATACCAAGGTGACTTAAGCACCGGATAACATAATGATTTACTTTAATGCCCCGAGTCTGCACCCCGGATGCTACACCGTGCTTACGACCCCGAAGGACCACAAGGTAACCCATGACTGGTACTTGTTGTAAGCATTGAATAATAATACTGAAATAATGTGTAACATAGGATGAAATACCTTAAGGTTCATAATCTGAATACTGATAAATAGAAACTGATAATAACATTTGAAATACAGAATACTGTCTGAACTAGTCTAGTCTGAAAAGCCTCTAACTAAATATTTGAATGTGGAGTTGATCGGACAAGCCCCCAACTAACTCCAACTAATGAAATACTTAATCCACTGAAAATACTAAAATAACAGAATATCCTCGATAGATTAGGACTCACTACTGAATCTGCGACTGCTGACTGAATCTGTCTAAGCACGATCAGGAATCTGAGCATCCGAACCTATGATATGAGACATCATAGTGCAAAGACAAAGTATGTGATAGTACGTGTAATGTACTGGTATGCTAGGTGAGGTAAGGCTGAATGCAAGGGCTCATATGCATGAATGGTAACTGACTGAATGAAATGGAATAACTGAATAAGAGTACATAGATAACTGAAACTACTGTAAGTACTGAGTATGCAATACTGTACATATACATATATACTGTATCTAAACTTTTACTGAAGCTGAATACTGATTTTTTATAACTGAGTAACTGATATCTGAGATTACTGATAGCTGAATTACTGATAACTGGGTGACTGTGTCTGGCAGTCCTGATTCAGTAGAACTGAACTGAGTTCTATATGGAGACTGAAACTGAAACTGTAGGAGGTAATTATCTAACCGACATGCCTCTCACTAAATAGATTGGGGTTCAATCTATAACCTCAGTTGGAAGGATGTCAGTACCGTGCCACGGGGAAAGACAATCTGAAGAGTCACCTCATCTGGAAAGTGCCCTGAATGAAAATGGTGGTACCCTCAATTTGCAGGTAAAATACCTTATCAACCCTCAATTGGAAGGTTGATATCTCAACCTACGCTGGCTACATAGTTCAGAAATGCAAGGACTATTTCTAAGGATCACACCCTCTACTGGCAGGTGAGCCCCCATACTGGGGTTCACTCGGTGTTGAATCCTACTCCTAACTAAAGACATTAATTATTATACTAACTGAACTGGACTGATACTGAATTTCACTGATTTCTGTAACTGACTGAGTACTACTGCTCATGACATTATTGAGACTATTCTGTAACTATTGTAGCTCTAAGTAAACAGCTAGATTTTCGGGTATTGAATACCCCCAGGACTCGATAGCGTTGATAGTAAAGCATAGCATGATCATAAAAACATAACAATACTTGATTATTAACAATGCACTCATTTAGACATTTTGTCAAACACTTGATATACATGAACTTGTACATGAATGGGTCCACATAATCACATGTCATGATTTTACTATTCAATTCTCTTAGGCATTCTAGCGAACACTTGGGAAGCATGATTATTTCACATAAAAATAAACATATATAAATATCATAGATACAATACTAACTTGTAAATTCAAGGGTTTATCAAGATAATCACATATTCATCACAGATGGTATTTAATTTCATGAAACTTACAATTAAATCATGGATTGAAAATCAATTAATAACATGAATATGAGTACAATAAATTTCAAGCATTGAATTCATTAATCTGAAAACTTGTATGTTAAAATAGGGTTCTTGGACTCCATGGTGAAAGGAACCCATAAATGAACACCTAACATGCCTGATAAGATTAATTCTTGAAGGTTCTTGGAGGAATTCTTGAGGATTATTCTTGATTCTTGAAGCTAGGGTTTTGCCCTTTTGAGAGAGAATGATCTACTCCTTGAGTAAATAATGAATAATGAGCAATTAGTGCTCTTTTAGATCTTGATATTGTGATTAGAACTGATTAGGGCCGTGGAAAAATACCAAATTATTCCTGAAAAGTTATTAAAATTCATCACTAAAAATTCAGATTTGGGGCTTCACCGCGACGTGGTGGCATCATAGTGAGCCACTGGAATTAGGCTATCACTATTCAAAAAAGGATGAGCGTGAAATAGACTTGTGGCGTGACGCGGTGGCATCACGGTGATACACTGGAAAATGACAATTAGAAAAATGGCCCTTGACATAATGCGGTGGCATCACGTTACCTCACTAGAAAATACCAAATGGGAACTAAAACATTGGCGTGACGTGGGCTTATACTGATGGCATACTAGAAAATGACAATTTCCATTTGGACCCTTAGCATGCTGCGGTGCTTGCCACTTTGACATAGTGTTTTACAAAAAATGTTATAACTCTTCATACGCGTATCGAATTTTGGCTAATTTTATATCGTTGGAAAGCAGGATGAATTTTATACACTATGGTAGTTCTTAAACTTTAAAATTCTGAGTATTTTGAAAAATTTATATAAAGATACTCGCGTATTGAGAGTTAAACTGAGCTAGAGAAATATGGGGTATTACATTTATGGGGACTCGAACCCCCCTAATTATGAAATATAATAAAGGGGACTTGAACCCCCTGGTAACTTTAACCCTCGCGTCGGCAAATGTGATTTTCAATATCGGTCACTTGGACCTCTACTTTCACGAGTCAACTACACAACTCTATCAGAGCGCAATTAAAACAAGCAGCACACATTCTCATTTATTTAACCACATTCCACATTCCAAAAATCCAATTAGGGAAGAGTAACATGCCTTAAACACTAAGAAGTACAGAGAGAAATCGCCCTTGAGAACTTTTACGACCCAAACTAGGGCCTGACCGTGACGGACATCCCGAACCAGGAAGGCCCGAAACGCCCTTCTCTATCTGGAAATCTTACACAACATTCACATACAAAAAAAATGCGGAATTATACATCGAATACAGAAATATGGTCATACTCTGAAATTAATTTAACAATGAAGGAAAACTCCAACAATATCTAAACATCATCTGACTCAGTCAGTGAAATCTCTACTACATGAAAATCTAACGATGGTCTAAAACTGGGACAAGGCCCCCAGTAGACCAAAACTGAAATAAGTGTCGTGATCTAAAAAGACAGGTCTTCTGGAATAGAGAAGGTTCACCACTGCACAATCTGATCACTTGTCGTAAATATCTACTGCTTATCTGGACCCCTAGACTGAACCTCAGAACCTGGAGAAAAGAGGGAGGGTCAATACAGATGTACTGGTACGTAGAGCAAATCCAAAATAATCATTTATAATCAACATATATGAGAGCAGTTTAAAATGGTTCATAAACATGTCATACAGTAAGAAATCATATGGGCATTTTAAAAGACTCTATGAAAATCATCATGACTCTGAGAAATCTGTATTACATCTGCCTTCGGTGGTATACCCTAAACTTTGAAAAATTCTATGGGCTCTATGGAAACTGCCATTAACTTGACAGCAAAGCCCCCAACCTAAGTGTGCCGCAAGGGTCGGAGTCTCTGACTCTACTACGCCACACGGCGGTCGCCAGCATACAATAATAATCTACCTATATCGGCAAATACGGTTTCAGGCTAAGAGTTGATTGAACTCGTGCCTTCTTCAGATAACCACCTAACCCTCTTTAAGCCCCCTTTTAAAACTCTATAAGAATATGCAGTCTCTGAAATCATGCTCTGAAAACATACTCTAAAAACATAATCTGTTATGGCATAAATACATATGGTATCGTCATACCATTGACTTGCAAGTCATATCTTTGAGCCATAATTAGTCTGTCATAAATCTCTGTTTTCAAAACACAAGTTTTGGAACCACCATTTTAATAATTCAATTCAAGAAACTCTTTCTCAAACCTCATGTAAAACACATGCAAGGAACTCATCTTTGTCAAGCATTTCAATAGTACAGTACAAGGTGGTCATGCCAAAGTTCTCAATTCACATGCAATTCTTTCTTTTAAACACAAGAACACATATATAAATATCAAGAACCACCCTCTCACAATTTTAAATCATGATCAAATGCAATAATATTGCGAAAATATCTTTCAAATCACAAAACCATAATCCTTAATTCGATACACGAGAGGGAGTTCATAATTTATGCTCTCAAACAATCTTAAATATCGAATTCTATACATATACATGTAAATCAATTTAGGAAGATAGGATCACAAGGTCAAAAAAAAAAAACATTGAAACTTTCAAATTACATAATCAACAATATAGTTTTTCAAAAACCCCATAAAATACATGCATCAAAACCTTAAAATCATGCTCTAATGGTTTTAAGCCCATGTAGTTTTTAGGATAAACCCCACGTACCTCTATTTCAGAAAATAATGGATGATTCCTGAAGCTTACGGATTAGGGATTCCAAATCTCTAATTATCTTCTAAAACCCACGGTTGAATCTTGAGTTATTTGGGAATCTTGTTTGAAATCCTAGGGAGTGTTCTTGAAGAAAATTGAGAGAAATATGAGTCATGTGGTGTTTTGGGGTTGAAATTTAGTGTTTAGGCTGAATTAATAGGGGTGGAATTGACCCAAATGCCCTTGAAAAACGTGGAGCTGACTGCAGAAAAATACACTACTGCCTCTCACGAAAATGGCCATAACTTTTTGCTCGATTGACGGATTTAGGCAAAATTGGTATCATTGGAAAGCTAATTCGTAGACCTTTCATTTGATATATATTAGGTCACCTAGTTAAATATATAAAATAATTTATACTTGTAGACACCTAATTTCATCCCTCCCCGATATTTTTTTTACCTACTTTTACCTTATCCTACCGTTTACCCTCACCCGTGTGATAATCCCTCCACAAAATGACAAAAATAACAATCCCCTAACTAATTTTATCTTATCCTAACAACCTATCCAATCAAAATAAAATACATCACACCCTACCCCTACCCCTACCCCCACCTCACTACCCCACCTACCCTACCCCACAACCACACAATTCCATAGGCATATATACAATAAAAAAGGAAATCATTAGGGATCCATTTTTTTCCATTCCACAGAATTCCATCTCTTTTTCCTTTTCTTCTTCACGGTCGACACACACAATCTCACTAAAAAATCGCACACATACATACAAGGAGGCATATACCATTTTTCTCCTCTCTCTCTTGGGTACACAATACGGATGGTCACTCCCTATTTTTCTTTGTCCACAGCTCCACTCAGATAAAGACAACAACTCCAACACCCAAACCCACATAAGATCACTTGTCCTCACGCAAAAATGAGGGGGGAGTCAGAATTGTTTGAGTTCGAGTCTATTTTTATTCTTATTCAATTTTGGATTTTGGGAATCTTGTCTTAGGGGTTTTGTTTTAAGTTTTAATTCTATTTGAATTTATCGATTTAAGAGGTAGTATTGTGTTTGTTTTGTTGGTTTTTTGAAGTTTTTTTTGGATCGATTCATGATGCCCAGGTGAACAGCAGTAGCGTTATCCCCTTTTGTTCATCCAGAAGCGGTTCCAAAATCAATCAATGTTGGTTACTGCATTTGGATTTGGGTCAGTTGGTTCATCATAATCAACTTCGGGTAGCAATTTCTTGAATATCGAGTTTGGGTTCTATCACAATTATGGTCTCGTTCATTGTTCTTTCAGCTGATTCTGAGATTTAGGTTCCACTCGTCTCGATTGATTCATCGGAAGCAGTTTGGGGGTTTCAATTTCTGCCATCAATTTTGGTTTATTTCGGTGTTAGGGTTCTAGTTCAAGAGTTTCGATCTTGGGTTTTATTATCAACAAATTTGATCTTTTAAAGGTCCATTCCTAAACTCTCTCTCTTTATTATTTTTAATGCAGCTATGATGTGAGTTTGGTGGTGTGGGTTTATATCTTTTCATACTATGAATTGTGTTGTGAGATATGAATTATTCATGTTCTTAATTTGTTTGAACCTTCGTAGAGCGGATATGTTTGATGTTGGTTTTGGGCTTTGAATAGTGATTTGAACTAAAGAATCTATTGACTTTCGGCTTAAAAAGGATTCGGGTTTGGGATAGTGATTTGATAAAAGATTAATATAAATTAGTTTTGTTTTGATTAATTATTATGGTTGTTGATTCCTTGATAGTATCGTGATAGGTCAAGC
>NC_061116.1:199053885-199118016 GCF_002878395.1 Capsicum annuum | reverse complement strand
TCTTCACCCTCGCTTTGTTAGGTACTTTAGTGTTTCCGCTAGAAGAAAGACGTATTAATACACGTTTGAAATCTGTGGTGATGGTTCTATTTCATAAGGATAAAAATGACAAGGGCATTAATCAAAAGGGCAGGTTCACTCTCATACCCATGATCTTAACAGAAATATATAAGGCTTTAACCGAAGTGAAGGGGGGTGAGATTTTTTTAGGGCAGTAACCTGATATTGCAATTATGGATGATGGAGCATTTGCATATAGGATATGCTACAAAGTTTGAACGGGAGAAAGAGAACTTCACAGGTAGGTCCATCTCAGCCAGGGTTATCACGCAGAGCACCAGTATGAAAGAACATTTCTTATCTTTATTCGGCTTAAGTCCTTTATGTTTCTGTCATTGTAGGGTGGCGTCAGTTTTAAGTCGAAGTCAAGTTATTTTGGTATTAGGATCTTTATCAGTAATTTCACGTATGTCGTCTTAGGGGGTCTAGAATATTATTTCGTATTTGTTGTTTAGTTTTTAAAGCAGTCCTAAATTCGTTGCGTGTTTTGTTTCTTTCTTTCATCAAATGTTATGTGGTTACGTATTTATTTTGTTTGTTTGTTTTCATTTTCGAGAAAAAAAAAATTCAATTATGTAATGTTTATGCATATGCTGCCTGAACTACGCAAGATCTGATTCATGTACAACATGATACGTAGGCAACCTGCTTTTGGGTTCAATCTAATCATTTTGTTTCGTTGTTTTTCATTTTTTTTAAAAGAAAAAGAAAACCAAAAGTCATAAAGAATGATAAAATGAAGGTAGATATCAAGAGAACAAAAGAAAGAAAGGATGATGAGACAAGAAAGGAAAAGAACAGAGATTGATACGAAAAAAAAAGAGGGAAAGAAAAAAATAATAAAAAATAATAATAATAATAAGTGTAGATAAAAATTGGGATGATGTTAAAATGACCTCGCTACCCTCAAAAGATGGTGGAAATGAACATGAATTTAGGACAATTTTACCAATGTGATTCCCATGCTTGTTGCGTGCCCTAATCCTAACGGATGTCGTCTTTGATGAGCATGTTCTTTCAGATAACAGTGGTAGGTTTGCAGCACTCTGGCTAGTCACTCATACTTCACTAGATCCAAAGCAAAGCTCGCCATGGCTAGCAGGGAGATTGAAAATTCGCTCACCGACCCGGATCAGGATCACAGGGAAGAAAGTTCAGAACACAATGATGAGGTAGTAAGGCTCAGGCAATAACTGATAGATTTGCACCGGGCATGGGCCAGAAGAATGCCTCCTCCTCCTCTTTTTGAAGGTCTTGGGAATATCTCTAATTGCCCACCGTTTTCTCAGGCGCAATTCTTTGCTCCTACTGAGTTGCCTGAGCAGGCGCCAGGATTCACTCTGCAACATTATTATCTTGGCAGTCCTGGTGTGCCCTTGGCAGCTCCCCAATCAAGACCCGCTGCTCAGCCGGCGCCACCGATCACACCGGTATTCGTGGCTCCGCCACCACCTGAAGCTCCTATATATGTTGTGCATCCCATAATGGGGCTTCCTAGGTCTACCAGTGAGCTAGTATTGAAGGTTCCAGATAGTCAGTATTGTGCCCCGGAGCCTACTTTGAGAATGAATGAACCATATGGGTACACTGAGCCACCTGTATTTCCATTTGATACGGAGAAACCTGTCACAACAGAGGAACAGGAAGTCATAGCACGGAAGTTGAAAAGTTTAGAACAGGCTATAAGGAATTTGTAGGGAATCGGAGATTATAAGAGCGTTTCCTATAAAGATCTTTGCATGTTCCCAGACATAAACCTTCCCCTCGATTTTGAAATGCCCAAGTTCGAGAAGTATGCAAGGCACGGTGATCCCGTGGAACACTTGAGACGTTATTGCAACCAGTTGAGGGCTGCAGGAGGAAGGGAAGAGCTGCTCATATCCTTCTTTGGTGAGATTCTTTCTGATCTGGCTTCAGAATGGTTTATCAACCAAGATATCGACAAGTAAAACAGCTGGGATGGCTTAGCTTCTGAGTTTGTTCAATATTTTCAGTATAACATCGACCTGATTCTGAATGAAAAAGCCTTGGTCAACATGAAGAAGAAAAGCACTGAAGGTTTTAGGGAATACGCAATAAGGTGGCATGAACAGACCGCCAGGGTAAAGCCTCCAATGGAAGAAAGTAAGTTGGCAGAGGTTTTCATTCAGGCACAAGATAAGACCTATTTTCAACATTTACTTCTAGCAATAGGAAAGTCTTTTATTAAAGTCCTCAAAATGGGGGAGATGATAGAGGACGGAATCAAGACCGGCCGAATAGTGAGTTTTGCCGCATTAAAAGCCACCACACAAGCGATTCAAGGTGGATCTGGTGCAGTCAGAGGTAAAAAAAAGAAAGAGGACATGGCGACTGTCGTAGCTGGAACCCATTCATATCCCAAAAGACCACCTCACCCCTATCCCCAATCCTAAGCCCAAGTCTATGCCCAAGCTCCATATATTCCTTCCCATCATTACTACCCTCCACAAAATCTTTATATTCCATTCCACCACCCCCGTACCCAGTATATAGCGCACAGCCATATGCCCAAACCCCTTCTTACCCACAGTGGTGCACGCAACCTCCATAAAATTGCCCATTCGCTCCACCAAATTTCCAAAACCCCTCCAGACCTGGTTTTCAACCTAGGCTCGAGTATAAGAAAGAGAAGGCAGTCAAAAATCAATTGACACCTCTTGGGGAGTCATATGCTAGCCTGTTTAATAGGTTAAGAAAGTTGAAGGTCTTAAGCCCAATTCAAGGAAGGCTTTCAAACCCACCACCGAGGAATCTTGATTATTCTTTAAGGTTTGTGTACTGCTCTACATGCCAGGCCATGATATCGAGAAATGTTGGCATTTAAAGAGAGCTGTCCAAGATTTAATTAACACAAATCAGATGCTGGTCCAGGCCCCGAAGGGTCCAAACATTAACCAGAATCTGCTGCCAACCCATGCTGAAACCAATATGTTAGAATTGATGTATGATAGGAAAGAGTCTTCAAGGTGTTATAAGCCTATTGTCAAGGTACAGAACATTGAGGAGAGATCGGTGAATATAGAAAAGTCTTTAAAAGCAATGTCATTGAGCTAGGAAGGAATGAGAGAAGATAAAGCCCAAGAAAGCACAAAGAAACCCCTGATCATAGTACAATATGCCAGAAGGTTTGTTTATTTAAGTCAGGATAAACCTAATTTTACAGTGGTAGGAGATTTGAGTCAGCTCATCTTGACGGTGAAAGGAGCACTGACAGCGCCTATTGTCCTCAAACCGGTGACCCAACCTCCAATAGTTGATATAAAAAGGGTTCCTGGAATTATGGGCAGACTGTAATGACCTATCACGGGAAAGAAGTAGTGGAAGATGTAGATGAGGTAGGGGGTTTGACTAGGTCAGAAAGATGCTTCATTCCTGAAAGTTTAAGAAAGTTCAAGCCAATTGTGAGTGGACCATCATCTATCAAAAATCCTATCACCGAAGAAGAAGCTGAAGAATTTTTGAAAAAGATAAAATTGCCAGAGTATTCAATAATAGACCAGTTGAAGAAAACCCCTGCTCAAATTTCCCTCTTATCTTTGTTGTTGCACTCCAAGGAGCATCATGATATTTTACTGAAGGTATTAAATGAAGCATATGTTCCTAGGGAGATTATAATAAATCAGCTTGAGAAAATGGTCGAAAAAATCTTTGAGGTCAATCGGATCAGCTTTTCTAACGATGAATTGGTTATTGAAGGTACACGGCATAACCGGGGCCTTTACATTATAGTGAAGTGTGAAGATTTCTACGTCACTCATGTTATGATTGACGTAGGTTCAGGTGCAAATATCTTCCCTATTTCTACTTTACAAAAGTTGAATATTGGTGCTGATAGGATCAGGCCCAACAATGTATGTGTCAGGGCTTTTGATGGTGCAACATTAAACTCCATTGGCGAACTAGAACTAATATTGATCATAGGGCCTGTTGAATTTGCCATACAGTTCTAAGTATTGAATATAGACTCCTCTTAAAATCTGTTGTTTGGAAGGCCGTGGATCCACAAGGCCAAGCCGATGGCATCTACACTGCACCAAATGATTAAGTTTGAGCATGATAGGCAAGAAGTGGTTATTCATGGTGAAGGAGATTTTTCCGCCTGTAAAGATTCTCCCCTGTCTCTTATTGAAGCAAATAATGTAGAGGAGACATTCTTCTATCAAATTTTTGATACAGTGCCAGTGAATCGTATCCTTGAATGGCAAGTTATACCGGGACCGCAAGTGTCTTCCGCTTCTATCATGATGGTGAGTGAACTTTGAAAATACAGATTTGATCCAGGAAAGGGTTTGGGAGCATCTCTGCACGGTATAGTTCATCCCATATGTTTGAGTGAGAACGTGGGCACGTTTGGTCTGGGATTTGAGCCTACAGTTAAAGATCTGAAGAAAGTCAGGGGAAGGAAAAAGAAAACATGGTCACTCTCTCGCCCAATGCCACTACTCAGTGAATCATTTGTTAAGAGCGGTGTCACTAAGCATGTGGAATTTGAAGTTGATTTAGTTGATAACTGCCAGAACCTTTTTATTGAAGTTGATATGGTTGAAGCAGGAGAAGGCACCAGTATGGTAGACGTCCAATTCATAGGTCCAGCCGCCCGACTCAATAATTGGGAAGTCACTCCTCTCCCCGTCAGGAGGGAGTTTTGGTAGTTTATTTTGTTTTTCTTTCTGTTTATCCGAGTTATTTCAGGATTGTAATTCGGATTTTAGTTTGTTTATGTTATGTTGGCATCTATGTTTAAACCCTTCTATCTTTTTATTTAATGAAATGCAATGTCCCTTTTGATTCGTGTCTAATATATTTTGTTTTTCTTTTTTTTTATAGATAGTTCTCTTTAAGATTCTAATGACATGACATGCATGCGGAATTTTCAGCCTGACCTTAAAATCCAAACTAATCAAGATGTAATGAAGCAGGATGGGGAATATGATGAAGAAAAAGCACTAGAAGAAATAAGCAAAGAGTTGGAATAGTTTGAAGACAAACCAAATCCTAATTTAAATGAGACTGAGCCAATAAGTCTAGGGGATCAAGAAGATGTTAGGGAAACTAAAATTAGTGTACATGCTTTGCCATAGCTAAGAGATGGAATGATTTAAGCATTAATTGATTATAAGGATGTTTTTGCATGATCTTATGATGATATGCCTGGTTTAAGCACTGAATTAGTGGCTCACAAATTGCCAACTGATCCCGCATTCCCTCCTGTCAAACAGAAGTTGAGAAAGTTTAAAACTGATGTAAGTATTAAAATCAAAGAGGAAATCATGAAACAACTTGAAGCCAAAGTAATTCGAGTGGCTTGTCATCCCATGTGGTTATCCAATGTTGTTCCCGTACCAAAGAAAGATGGAAAAATTTGAGTGTGTTTTGATTACCGTGATTTGAACAGAGCAAGTCCGAAAGATGATTTTCTACTACCTAACATCCATATTTTTCTAAACAACTGTGCTAAACACGAGGTTGCCTCTTTTGTGGATTGCAATGCCGGATATCACCAGATCATTATGGATGATGAAGACGCGGAGAAGACGTCTTTTATCATACCATGAGGGACTTATTATTATCGAGTGATGTCGTTCGATTTGAAGAATGCTGGAGCAACATACATGAGAGTCATGACCACTATGTTTGATGATATGATGCATAAGGAGATTGAGGTCTATGTGGATGATGTGATTATTAAGTCAAAAAGTCAAGCCGACCATGTTAAAGATTTAAAAAAGTTCTTTGAAAGGCTTCGCAGGTATAATCTCAAGCTCAACCCGGCAAAATATGAATTTAGAGTTCTGTCTAGAAAGCTGTTGGGGTTTGTAGTCAGCCGTCGGGGGATTGAATTGGATCCCTTGAAAATCAAAGCCATTCAGGATTTACCCCCGCCCAACAATAGGATGGAGGTGATGCGTTTGCTTGGTAGACTGAACTACATTAGCAGGTTTATTGCTCAACTCACAACCACTTGTGAGCCCATATTCAAGTTGCTGAAAAAGAGTGTTGCAGTAAAATGGAATGAAGAATGTCAGGAAGCGTTCGATCGAATCAAAAGATATTTGTCAAATCCGCCCATTCTGATACCCCCGGAGCCTTGTAGGCCTTTGATCTTATATTTATCAGTCATGGACAATTCTTTTGGTTGTGTCCTGGGTCAACATGATATCACAGGCAAAAAGGAGCAGGCTATTTATTATCTTAGCAAGAAGTTCACCACATATGAGGCCAGGTATACTCTTCTTGAAAGGACGTGTTGTGCCATAACTTGGGTAGCACAAAAGTTGAAGCATTATCTCTCATCCTATACTACTTATCTCATCTCCCGTATGGATCCTTTGAATTATATCTTTCAGAAGCCTATGCCGACGAGTCGATTGGCAAAGTGGAAAATATTACTTACCGAGTTTGACATCGTATATGTGACTCGAACTGCCATGAAATCCCAAGCCTTAGCAGATCATCTTGCTGAGAATCCCATCGATGAAGAGTATGAGCCATTAAAGACATATTTTCCTGACGAAGAAGTGTCGTGTGTCTATGAAGTCGTTATAGATGTTGATCCAGGTTGGAAGTTGTTCTTCAATAGAGATGTCACTATGAAAGAAGTTGGAATAGGTGTGGTTCTTATCTCTGAATCGGGACAACATTTCTCGGTAACAGCACAACTTAGATTCTACTGTACTAACAATATGGCAGAGTATAAAGCCTGTATTCTTGGTTTGAGGTTAGCTGTTGATATGGGAGTCCAAGAATCATTGGTGTTGGGAGATTTGGATTTGCTTCCATCAAATTCAAGGCAATTGGGAGACGCGAGATTTGAAGCTCATCCCGTATCGACAATGCTTACAGGAGCTATGTCAATGGTTTGTGTTAGTAAAATTTAGGCATATTCCAAGGATTCATAATGAAATTGTTGATGCTTTAGCCACTCTATCTTCAATGCTCAAACATCCTGATAAAGCCTACATCGATCCAGTGTATACATAAAGTCGTGATCAGCATGCTTACTGTAATGCGGTTGAAGAAGAGCTCGATGGAGAACCCTAGTTCTTGGATATCAAGCGATACATTCAGTCGGGAGAATACCCAGCATATGCCACCAACTATCAAAAGAGGACTATTAGGCGTTTGGCTAGTGGATTTTTCTTAATTGGGGGAATCTTATATAAGAGAACCCTAGATTTGGGACTTTTGAGGTGTGTAGATGCAAGAGAAGCCTCGTCAATCATGGTTGAAATATACTCTGAAGTATGTGGGTCGCATATGAATGGTCATGTCTTGTCAAAGAAGATTCTTTGACCAGGTTATTACTGGCTTACTATGGAGAGGATTCTATTCAATTTGTTCAAAAATGTCATCAATGTCAGGTGTACGGTAATCTGATACGTTCTCCTCCTGTTGAGTTGCATGTAATGGCTGCTCCATGGCTGTTCGTGGCTTGGGGAATAGATGTGATTGGACCAATTGAGCTGAAGGCATCAAATGGACATAGATTTATTTTCGTCCATTGGCTACTTCACAAAGTGAATAGAAGCAGTAACTTTCAAGTCAGTGACAAAGAAGGCTGTGGTAGATTTTGTTCATGCCAATATCATTTGTAGGTTTGGAATTCCTAGGATGATCATTACAGACAATGCTGCCAATCTCAATAGTCATTTGATACAAGAAGTGTGTCAACAGTTTAAGATCGCACATCGAAATTCTACTCCATATCACCCAAAGGCCAATAGTGCTGTAGAAGCCGCCAATAAGAATATAAAAAAGATACTATGAAAAATGGTACAAGGTTCTAGACAGTGGCATGAAAATCTGTCATTTGCATTGCTAGGTTATCGCACCACTGTTCGCACTTCAACAGGGGCAACTCCATATTTATTGGTGTATGGGACAGAAGTGGTCATCCCTGTAGAATTTGAAATTCCCTCTCTTTGAGTCATTGTATAAGCAGATATTGATGATGACGAATGGGTAAAAACCCGACTAGAGCATTTGAGTTTGATTGAGGAAAAAAGGCTAACGTCTGTGTGTCACGGCCAGTTATATCAGAGGAGGATGGCTCGAGCGTATAACCAAAAGGTTCATCCCAGGAATTTTGAAGTTGGCCAGTTGGTATTGAAATGTATCCTTCCTCACCAGGTTGAAGCGAAAGGCAAGTTCTCCCCTAACTGGCAAGGTCCCTTTATTGTGAAGAAAGTGTTGCCCAATGGAGCCTTATATTTGACAGATATTGAAGGCAAAATGGCAAAAATGGCTATCAATGCTGATGCGGTCAAAAGATATTATGTATGATATTTTATCCTTTGTTGATTTTATTGCATGTTTAGTACTTGCATTTTTTAAGATTGATATGATGAAGGCATTTTATTCTTCTATCCAAACATTGTGTCATCCTTTGTTTACCCGTTTGAGCTTCGTTTTAATTTTCTTTCATATCCCTCTTTTGGAATCAAAATAGAGTCAAAGATGAAAGTCAAGAAAATAAGAATAAAAGAAAGAGTTCAAAAATAGAAGAAAAAAATCCAATCAAAACAAAGAACAAGCTGATGGAACTACGTGCGACCTGATTCTCCTCTCTAGGCAATGAGATACGTAGGCTTCCCCATTTTGGGCTCGGTCCAACCAAATAAAGATTTAAGATTCACCCAGTCAACAAAAATTGGGGCATGAGTTAATGTGTTGTTTGAGTCGATTCCAAAAGTTGTAAGTCCCACCCCCACTTCAAGTGTCGTTTGAACCTCTTGCCATCCTTTTCTAACCTTATCTAAAAGCCAAGTTACAACCAAAGAAAGTTCTTCAGATCAATTTTTGATAATGGTAAGGCTAAGCATGAAATGGATATGATGATACATTGTGAGGTACCACATGTCTCCCTCAGTATAAGAAATCAGGAAAGAAATAGAAAATGAGAGAGTCTTATTGGTGAAAACCCCATGGGCATCATAAGGTGATGGTGAGTTGAGAGAAATGAAAATGAGAGAGTCTTATTGGTGAAAACCCTTGCAGGCACCATAAGGCGATGGTGACTGAGAGAAATAAAAATAAGATTCTTATTGGTGAAAATCCTCACGGGCACCGTAAGGCTATGGCGAGTTCAAGAGAAAAGTGAAAAGTGAAAAGAAAGAGATTTGTTGGCGAAAGTCTTTTAAGATGTCGTCAATCGAATGTGATGTATGACTTCAATGGATTTGAAGAAGCAGCTCAGCGGCAAAGGCACGAACTCAACAACAAATGGGGAGTTTGGATAGGAAGATCAGGCAGCTTAATCCAAAATGCATGTCATACTCATTGGAGTTGGTTGTCGTATTCAGATAAGTTTTCTTTTTGAATATGGGACATTGCCCTTTTCTTTCATTTACATAGTCATGCTTTTTGTCTTTTTATTGTCATTTATCAAAATAAAAGTCACCATCATTTCTTTACATTTTAAGTCAAGTCTGTGACAAAACAAGCGAGAAAGGATTTCAAAATTTACTCCCAGTCTTTCCAATTATATGAGGAAAAGCCAAGGAACAGCACAGAAAAGAAATATGATCATAATTCAACACGAAACAAAGGAAGTCTATCAACCGATAGGCTATTGGATTCGTGGAAGCATTTAGATTTGGGAAAAGGGTGCACCTCAGAGGCATGGTAAAATGGAAACCCATTGTTTGAGTCAGCACTCATTTCCCTCAATCTGGATCCGGGTCGATGATGCGGCAAGACAGGGTAAGTGTTAGCGATTTGGAACAAAGATGAAAGGAACAAGTGCTGGGGCAGATACCTGAGAAGCCAACAGCTGCAAGCCACCACTAAGTTTTTAATTGACAAATTTTCTTTGTTGAAATAGAGGCAAATTCGCTTCACTTAATTCAGCTACCATTGGAAATGCACATCCGTGAGAATTTACTTTATGTTCAGAACCCTCCTGAAAAATGGAAATTTACTTTATGTTCAGGAGCCTCCTGAAAAATGGGAATTTACTTTCAATTCAGGACCCTCCTGAAAAATGGGACTTTACTTTATGTTCAGGACCCTCCTGAAGAATGGGAATTTACTTTATGTTCAGGACCATCCTGAAAAATGGGAATTTACTTTCAATTCAGGACCCTCCTAAAAAATGGGATTTTACTTTATGTTCAGGACACTCCTAAAAAATGGGAATTTATTTTCTGCTCAGGACCCTCCTGAAAAATGAGACTTTACCTTCTGTTCAGGACCCTCCTAAAAAATGGGAATTTATTTTCTGTTCAGAACCCTCTTGAAAAATGGGACTTTACTTTATGTTCAGGACCCTCCTGAAGAATGGGAATTTACTTTCAGTGTAGGACCCTTCTGAAAAATGGGATTTTACTTTCTGCTCAGGACCCTCCTGAAAAATAGGACTTTACCTTCTGTTCAGGACCCTCCTAAAAAATGGTAATTAATTTTTTGTTCAGGACCCTCCTAAAAAATGGGACTTTACTTTATGTTCAGGACCCTCCTGAAGAATGGAAATTTACTTTCAGTTCAGAACCCTCCTGAAAAATGGGATTTTAATTTCTGCTCAAGACCCTCCTAAAAAATAGGACTTTACCTTATGTTCAGGACCCTCCTGAAAAATGAGAATTAATTTTCTGTTCAGGACCTTCCCGAAAAATGGGACTTTACTTTATGTCCAGGACCCTCCTAAAGAATGGGAATTTACTTTCAGTTCAGGACCCTCCTAAAAAATAGGATTTTACTTTCTACTCAGGACCCTCCTAAAAAATGGGATTTTACCTTCTGTTCAGGACCCTCCTGAAAAATGAAATTTTACTTTCTGTTCAGGACCCTCCTGAAAAATAGGATTTTACTTTCTGCTCAGGACCCTCCTAAAAAATGGGATTTTACTTTCTGTTTAGGACCCTCTTAGAAAATGGGATTTTACTTTCTGCTCAGGACCCTCCTGAAAAATGAGACTTTACCTTCTGTCCAGGACCCTCCTGAAAAATGGGATTTTACTTTCTGTTCAGGCTCCTCCTGAAAAATGAGACTTTACTCTCTGTTCAGGACCCTCCTAGAAAATGGGAAAACGCTTTCAAAATTGAAATACTACTTTACTATAATTTTGTTTGGGATAATTTTCGTTCTAGTTTTCATTTTGGGTTTCAGGAGCCCGCCTGAAGAACAGGGTGATGAAATAGCAAATCAGGAGCCCGCCTAGAGAACAGAGTGAAGAAATGAAAAGTCAAGCAACAAAGTGATGGAATAACAAGTCAGGATCCCGCCTGGAGAATAGGGTGAAGAAACGAAAAGTCAAGCAACAAAGCGAAGCAATTGAAAGCCAAGCAACAAGTTGGAAGAAATTGCAAGTCAGGAGTCCGCCTGAAGGATAGGGTGACAAAAGTCGAGTCAAGAGCGAACGGAAGCTGTATAGATAGGATTTTGTAATTCCATTTATGTTTTAACTTGTAATTTTCATTTTTTGATGTAATGACAGAGCCGCGGACCAGAACCTCGATGGAACCTCACTCGACTTTCCAACTCTGTATAGTCCACTTCTCATCCAATCCTTTGAAATACCCGTGACTTGATTCTCTCATAACTTGGATAGGTAGGATGTCTTAAGTCAAGACTCGGTTTTCCTTCTTCCTTCTGTTTCTTTCTTTGAATAATGGTCGGGTTAAATTTTGGTCTCGCTGTCTACTTCTTTGTCTGAAAACACTTCATGTTTACATTCAAAGGGGGCATGATGTAGACACCTAATTTCGTCCCTCCCCGATATCATTTTTACCTATTTTTACCTTATCCTACCGTTTACCCTCACCCGTGTGATAATACCTCCACAAAATGACAAAAATAACAATCCCCTAACTAATTTTATCTTATCCTAACAACCTACCCAATCAAAATAAAATACATCACACCCTACCTATACCCCTACCCCCACCTCACTACCCCACCTACCCTACCCCATAACCACACAATTCCATAAGCATATATACAAAAAAAAAAGGAAATCATTGGGGATCCAATTTTTTCCATTCCACAGAATTCCATCTTTTTTTCCTTTTCTTCTTCACGATCGACACACACAATCTCACCAAAAAATCACACACATACACACAAGGAGGCATATACCATTTTTTTCCTCTCTCTCTTGGGTACACAATACGGATGGTCACTCTCCATTTTTCTTTGTCCACAACTCCACTCAGATAAAGACAACGACGCCAACACCCAAACTCACATAAGATCACTCGTCCTCACATAAATACGAGGGAGGAGTCAGAATTGTTTGAGTTCGAGTCTATTTTTTTTTCTTATTCGGTTTTGGATTTTGGGAATCTTGTCTTAGGGGTTTTTTTGGGTTTTAATTCTGTTTGAATTTATCGATGTAGGAGGTAGTATTGTATTTTTTTTGTTGGTTTTTTGAAGTTTTTTTCTGATCGATTCACGATGCCCAGGTGAACAGCAGTAGCGTTATCCCCTTTTGTTCATCCGAAAGCGGTTCCAAAATCAATCAACGTTGGTTACTGCATTTGGATTCGGGTCATTTTGTTCATCGCAGTCAACTTCGGGTAGCAATTTCTTGAATATCGAGTTTGGGTTATATCACGATTATGGTCTCGTTCATTGTTCTTTCAGCTGATTTTAAGATTTAGGTTCTACTCGTCTCGATTGATTCATCGTAAGCAGTTTGGGAGTTTTAATTTCTGCTATTGATTTCGGTTCATTTTGGTGTTAGGGTTCTGGTTCGAGAGTTTCGATCTTGGGTTTTATTATCAACAAACTTGATCTTTTGAAGGTCCATTCCTAAATTCTCTCTCTTTATTATTTTTAATGCGGCTATGATGTGAGTTTGGTGGTGTGGGTTTGAATCTTTTCGTACTATGAATTGTATTGCGAGATATGAAATATTCATGTTCTTAATTTGTTTGAACCTTCGTAGAGCAGATATGTTTGATGTTGGTTTTGGGCTTTGAATAGTGATTTCAACTAAAGAATCTATTGACTTTCGGCTTAAAAAGGATTCGGGTTTGGGATAGTGATTTGATAAAAGATGAATATAAATTAGTTTTGTTGATTCCTTGATAGTATCATGATAGGTCAAGCGGGGTAGGCCAATGTAGGTTTAGGTGAGCAAAATTTAGGAATGGTGTTTTGTTGAATGGTTGAATGTGGAATGTGTGTTGAATGTTTTCTAGTTTATCGTACTTGAATAAAAAATGTATTCATTTTACCGGGGAATGCCCTGAGGTCTTATGTACTTATTCGCCAAGGAATGCCCCGAGGTACCTTGTACTCGGAGGATGTTCGCGATGAAGGCTCGGGACAGTGGATCAAGCATTGGAGCGTAGTTTAGGATTAGTGTAGGTTAGCATAGGTTTACCTTTTAGTACTTTTTTTTTCATTTTTGGATTGTAATAATTGGACTGGATATTGTTTTGGATTTGTTTGTTTGATTGATCGTTTTATTTGTGTTTGGTATGATTTATACATTCATAGTGCCAAATTAGTCGATATGCTCCGCCAAGCGACCATGGTCAAACTACGGGATCGAGGGGTGCCTAACACCTTCCCCCGGTCAACAGAATTCCTTACTCGGAATCTCTGTTCGCAAACCAGTTTAAAGAGTCAAATGGTTTTGGAAAGGATTTTCCAATGGTACTTGGCACACCAGATTATGCCAAGTGGGGACTCTGAGTTTTGAATGTAAAAGGTCCTTTTCGAACAAATTATCTTCATTTTGCCACTTTAATAATGATAACCCTTTCAAACTTAAAAATTCAATCTTTTTCGGTTAAAAAAGGGGTGTGACAATACTCAACGAAAATTGACCCAAGTTGAAGTGTCCACTAAAACTAAATCGATGGAATTGTTTTCTACTCGTCTTTGAGTTAGGGTATTTTTGTGACCTCAATTCGTATCCAAAGATATTCCCATACTATAGGATTTATCACCACACATATATTACAAGGAATCATAAAGTTTGGGTTTATACGCGTAGGACGACGCTTCGATTTCGAGCCCAAAAAATGCAGGGTGTTACATTATCTCCCCCTTGGGATCATTCATCCCCGAATGATGGGTAGGAACTTTTTGAAGCCTTTAAGGTAAGGAAATAACGCAGACATGATATGTCCTCTAAGAAAGGACACAACTGATCTGAAACATTTAAACTTCTATCATGAAACTGAATTCTGAGCTGACTTGACTTTACTTGCTTGTTGGAGCTGAATCATGCTGAAAATTTAGGATTTTCCTTGAAGTGTTCATGATCCAGTCATACCTACTGAATTAAGAAGTGATAATTCATGCAAGTACGAATCCTAATGCAACAAGATTTGAATCGTACGAAGGTATTACACTGTCTAAGCTAAAATACTTAGAAATTTTAAGATTATGCGCTGAACTTTTATACAACGAGCCATGACCAAATAGTTGAATCTGAAACATGATGCTTGGAATAAACTGAATTCACAATTTACAAGGATGGAATAGATTATATCCTGGGATGGTCATACGCATGGGACTTCAGATAGTAGGACTACGTGAAAAGGTGGAAAACCACAATAACTAATTAGCCTGACTGTCAAACCGAATTGCTGGCTATACAGATTGAATTACACTGGACACTTATACTTAACTGGGGTATCTCTTCAACACCCTTTCTAAAGAAGTTCCAGTATCCTTAAAAAGTAAGAGATCTTGGGCAAGAGTTACACAAGATATCCAACTAGGGAATCACAAAATGACATTACTCTTTATCACGAAATATAGGCATATAACTCATAAACTAGGATAGAATTATCACACCTTAAGAAAAGCAACTTCTTACTTTCAGGCTAGCCACACTTCTAAAATACTCTCTCAACTATACTTTTCCCTTAAATATCATGCTCATTGATTCCATTTATTTTTCTCACATGGACGCCGATATCTCCATCTACTAATGTCTAAACTGAATTAAATCCTCTCACTATCTTCAAGCCTAACTCAAACCACAAGACGCACCACATAATACTGTAGTACTAGTCTAAATCATAAATTCGGTATACCCTGCATTTCACAATTCCTCATCTCATGTATAATTCTTATTGCCACTCCCACAATCACCTTCAACTTCAGATTGGACATTCACAAGCACTCAAAGCATCAATTCGTATGAATACAAACATGACATTCAAACCTATATTCTTACCCACATATGCTCTTCTAAACACAACTCGTAAAGCACCTTCCTCATATTCTCTAATACTTCTACCCATACCAACTTCCCTGCACTATTCAGATGATATACCTAAAATATTCTCAACTTACCAAGCCATACATGAAACTTCACCTCGAAATTCTTTCAAACTTATAGACTTGGACTCTTACTCCACAATTACTGCCTTAGCTCAAATAAGCACACAACCATCTTTCATCAACAAGAAATGTTTACTCTCTCCCATCTAGATAATTATTCATCATCACTATCTCGACCTAAGGGAAAGTCACTAAAAAGTTGGAATATTGGGATGCGTGACATGAGGGGAGTACTAAGCATAACTTGATACCCTTCTGAGGCATGAGGAATAGAGCACTCACGGGATGGACTCATTAAAGAGATCTAATTTGAGGACGTACCTGATATAAAATCTGATCGTTAAGAGTATCACATGTGTACAAGATTCATGCACTGCATGACCTGAATTTTGGAATTCATAACTTATGGAAAGTGATTCTGACTGTTGCACCAACTGGGAACTCATCATACTAGGAGCTAGGAGAGTACATGATTCCATATCATATCCATGAATATGAACTATGATCGTGAAGCTGAAACTTAAAGCATGAGTACGTATCGGAATAACTGAAGCAAACTACTGAAATAAGAATAGGTTGAGCATCACTCTACTCACGGCTTTTCCCCCATTTACTGGCACAACAATTAGAATTTGTACGCTTAACTTGGTTACTCGTTCTATCATCTCTGCCTTGGCTTTAAGCCATCATCTTAAGTTTGGGAGATCCTTTACTAGACTTTAAACTTAACCGCACTCACTGCACTTTGGGTCTGAAATATGACAATACGCAAAATTAATAGAAGTTAACCCAAAGGACCACACATGAAAGTGGAAAGCCCACTGCTAATACTACCTTCTGAGATACACTCTATATTTCGATAGCCCCAATAGTCATAGTTTAATGCTTGCACAATTATTTCTATCGGTTCAACCTTCAAAACTCAAACTTAGATTCTAACACTTAACATGGATATCACCAAGCCTTTGATGAACCATACCACTTTCGACATAGCCTACCAATATTGCGACTCCAAACTTATGTCTCATTACTATGAAAAACAAGATTATATAAGAAGGCTCAACACTATCAATCAAAACTCTTTAACCTGGCTATTTACAACCCATATAACATCTACTAGTCTTTCTCCATCTAGCAACTCTACGGTACCACTAGCCACACGCAACATGTAATAGTCTTAGAAAAATGTCACAACTCCATATCACCTTGGGCATACTTACCCACCATACCTATAACATTATACTTCATTACGAATCAACTTAAACCTAAGTCATTCCACACACCGTTCAAGCCTATTAGGTCACTTCCATATAACTAGCATCATTAACCAAGAAATCATCCCATTCACCTTCATGGACTTCAACTGTTCAAAACTTAATGTCTAGTGCTAAACTTGATTTTTGTACAACCCAACCTTACGCATGATTCTCACTTGAAAACCATGAAATAAACATCAAGAAGCACTAGTACACTAGAACTTCATAACAATAATGATCGATCTTGACCTTATGGTCTTCCTTATCATAACTCATTAGCACATACTATTTCCAACACATCAAGCCTATTAATTTAACATAAATCATTAATCTCATGCCACTATTCTTACGTCCACATCCTACATTAAATTCAAGCCAATAGTCCAGCATCAATCATCTACCACCAATGAAGAAGGCAACATAATATACTGGTCCGTCAAATTTGAACATTCTATCCAAATACCTCACGAATCTACTACATACCTTCTCACAAGTGGTACTAGTTTACAACTACCAACAAAAAAAGGGGTCAAGGGATAAAGTGACATAATAGACATGATCAACCTTAATATGATATTATAACCCCATACAATCTTATCTACTTACACGGATTTCTCACCTCATACTTACTTACTCAATCATACATTTAGACTACCTTCAATTTCCACAACAACCATGTGTCTATAATTATAACTTACTGGCTAATATAGCCGTTTTCACACTTCAAGCAACCGACAAATCACCCTCAGATTGAATATTCTGAACTTGAAATGATGTGTCGTTGTCGTTAAGGTAAAGTGAGAAAGACCAATTATATAATTCCATCCACTTGATTCAAACTGGTGCATTATAATAAAGCTCACCATTGTCTGTCTCTTAGTGAACAGACATATATAGATCATTGTGTTTAAAGGGATTATAAAAATACTGCCTAATCAAACAAGATGAGTGAGATGTTGAAACTTGAAGTCATATTTTCTGCAATTTGTCAAAATACATTTGATAAAAGGATTCAAAAAGCTAAATATATGCATCGTTTCTTAGAGATTGTCTCTTTAATAACCAAGAAATTTCAGGCTGTTAGGTACATTGTAGTTTGAAAAGTTGGTGAATGATGTGATCGCATTTCTTCTATCCTTCTCCACTTGAATATGTAAGTTTTTGTCTTGAAAGCATCCAAAGCGTGGACAACTTGTTCATAAAGTACAGCAGCAAATACAAAATATAAATTCCTCGTTCAAAAACACATCACAAAGGTGAAACTCTCGCAAAGATGAAAACATTATTACACCGTTAAGAGGCAAGTTAACCTTAAATCCATTCAAATTCAGCATGTTTAGTGCTTTGACATTGAAAAAGGTCTCAGTCAGCCTGTTTTAATCATGTTCCCCGTCATTAATAGTTCTGTTTAGTCTTAGATTCAACTCTTTGATATTTAAAGCTACGAGTGTTAAAATCCAATCATCCACACAAGGGATCTCATGCTTTGGCATAAATGGCAACAATATCCAAAACTTCTGTACAGAAATGTTGTGCTTTCACCAATTTGCTAGAGTTTGATCCACAACCTTCACAAGCTTTGTTGTGTCTTCCGACTCTGATGAGTTGGGGAAAAATTTAAGTAGGAGAGTTCGTTCCATGCACTGTTCCACATCTTGGACTTGGACATGTACTCATTCGAACATCTTTAACAACAAGGAAACAAATTATGTGCAGCAAAATTGGCTCTGGCAATTCCGAAATCCGTCTGTTGCTTCCATACTACTTCTCCCCTCCATCATCAATATTGAAACAGAGTCATCAAATATTATTTATCCTAGTTCTCGTTATAGGCCCATTATATAACTTTGATAGATGACATTGACAGCTAAATTTAACTCAAACTCCTCATCCCATATGAACTCTTTCCTTTATTTTATAATATATAATATAAATAAAAGTTTATTTTATTCTATTTTATTTTATAATTAGACATTCTAATATTTGAATTTAAATTTTAAATAGTTGAATAATCAAATATGATATTTTTAGGACGAACGAAAAAAGAAAACATTACACATAAATTGGGATGGACAGAGTAATAATTTTTGTGTAGACTCCTTCGGTAAGTTGGTTAGGTTTAGGATAAGAGAATGATAGGCACTCTTATAAATATTTTTACACCCTTAGAGTTTGGGTTTTCAAACGTCACTGAACAAATTTGGAACCAATGGAAGGGAATAGTGATGATAGAATCTCGAAATTGCCAGAGCCAATTTTGCATCACATCATGTCTTTCCTACATGTTACTGATGCGGCACGAATGAGTACATTGTCCAAGGTTTCGGATAGCGCTTGGAATTCACTCCCCTACTTAAATTTTGATGATATTTTCTACTGGTGGTCAAAAGATCTGAATGTTGTTATAGATCAAACTCTAGCAAGTAGGAAAAAGCACAAGATTTCCATGCAAAGGTTCTCTCTATGGTTAGGCCATTATCATCGTCTTTCTTATGTCGATAGATGGATTAAGATACTCATAGCTTGTAATATCAAAGAGTTGAATCTAAGAGTAGACAAACGTGATTATCAGGGCAGCATGGTATACAGCAGATTGCCAGAGGCAATCTTTGCTGCCAAATCACTAAATGTTCTGAGTTTGTATGGATCTAAGATTGAATTGCCCGCTGATAATGGTACGATAAAGTTATCATCTTTGAGAGAATTGCACTTCACTTTTGTGTTTTTGGATGAGCAATTTATTAAGGCTATGTGCACAAGCTGCGGCAATTTAGAGCATCTATTTCAAGGGACTCACCAGCTTTCAAGTTAGTGAGACTTTACCTAAACTGAAAAAGATCGACTTGGTAACCTTGGAACATCACCGTTCGGTACTCCAATTGGTTGATATTGCAGCAATTAACCTCGAAGACCTTAGGATCAACAACCTTAATGGGCATATAAAGGTTGTTAGAATAACTGCTTGCAAAGCCCTCAAGAGTTTGTACCTCAATTATGTGGACATTACTGATAATTGGATAGAGGAACTACTTTACAGCCTACAAAATCTTGAAAAGTTTGAGTTAACTCATTGCAAGACCTTGAAGAATATGAAGATCGCAAGTGATAGCCTCAAAGAACTGTGCATACGTGGTTGTGACAATTTGATTGCTGTTGACTTGGACGCTCCTAATGTAATAAAGATCTGCTGCTTTAAATTAGCTTGGATTGAAGAAAGCGAAAAAGGGCAAAAGGTAGGAACTTCAAAATAGTTCCCATTAAAAGTTGGTTGATATGAACATTGTTGGCCCAAAACAATTGGAAGTCTTAATACCTAGATAGATCTTTAAACAAATTCCACTTTTCTTCAATCCCTACATATTCGTTGACGACCTGCATTTCTATTTTCAATACGATCTATTTGCTCATTTTATTTTCTCTTTTGTTCAATATCTTTTTCCATATAATTGTACCTATTCCTCTAATAGGTGCCATATCTCTATTTTATTTTTCTAAATAACTAGGAAAACTCTAGAAGAATCAAACAATTGAATTTAGACCTACCTTTAAATAACTACATCTCCGACAGAGCATCTTTCCTATGCAATTTAATTACAAAATCAGCCAGATATCAGTGGGTAACTCATTCTTCCATAATTTTTTTTGATCTGGTTGTTCTTTTTTCAGATTGATAGTTGTTGCTTTTGTATTTCTGTTCATATTCCTCTCTGAATCTGAAGTAGCTTTTTGTTTTGGTTTTGAGTATTTTAACCTTGAAACTCAATGTTATTTTGTTGTGTTTTGTCTCTTGGTCTCGGAAGTAATGGAGGAATATAGATGAAGCCATTAAAAATGGTGATAGCATTACGACCAGTGGATAAGGAGGACACAAGTAGAGAAGCTTAACCGCATCTACAAAAATTTCTATTATTAGCCGGAGTGGCTATTTTTCTAGAAGATCGATTCTTTAGGACCTTTTTTCATATATAGAACAAAAACACTGAATGAAATATGTGTAAAAAGGGCCCATTTTGACATGTTATATCATTTGACGCAAAGTTGATTTCACACACATTTGCCATATCATAAACTTGTGTTCAAGTGATAATCTGTCAAGTTAAAATGTCTGTCTGGCCATACGTAAGTTAAAGCATCTGACTTACAAAGTGTGACATGTTTAAGGGGTTACCTAGGTATTTAGCCTATTTGGAAACATTGTTTATCGACTGTTTAATGGTTTTTGCTTCTTTGCTTATCTTTGATTGTTAGACAAATTATTGCCATTGGATAAAGCGGAAGTTATATGCAGTTGATCGACTTCAACAAGAATAGTGTAAAACCAAGGAATTCAAGCCTTAAAGATTCATTATACTTGACATTTGTTCCTCTTACTTGTACAGTCTGAACATTGTTTTGATCTTACCTGATTGCATGAAGCACGACTGTTTTCTTCCTTTTCTCCCGCCTAGGGACTGGATGGTTTAATCTGGTTCCAGTCGTACATGTACAAATTGCAGTAAAAACTGTGTTGATATTTGACCGGGAAACTTGCCTATAGTTTTGAGGAAAAATAAGTTTATGTAATTAACAGATAGGAATAAGCAATACCACGAATTAAAGAAGGCAAGAAGAACACACAGATTTTACGTGGAAACCTTTGACGGGAAAAACTACGGGCAGAAGAGGAGGAATTCACTATAATGGAGAGGAGTACAATGGAGGAGATGAAAGTCTCAATGATGTAATTTTTCACAACCAAAAACAACCTACTAAACGCACTTATATAATATGTGCCCTAAGCCCAAAAATATATAGGTACTTACCGCGGAGCTTCGCCCGCACCCCCAACAGGGTCTATGGTGGTAGCGTAGGGATCGGGTTAATTCGCACCGCAAACTTTTTAGGATGAATCAACAAAATTTGAGTCACAAACTCTAATAGTTTTCTACTAATACTTCTATCGATATTCCACTGTGTGCGGTCCCCTCCCCACCCTACCCCTACTCCTACCC
This sequence comes from Capsicum annuum, assembly GCF_002878395.1. NCBI lineage: Eukaryota > Viridiplantae > Streptophyta > Magnoliopsida > Solanales > Solanaceae > Capsicum > Capsicum annuum. The sequence goes on along the minus strand of NC_061116.1, from coordinate 199,096,442 downwards.
CCACCCCCACCCTCACCCCCACCACACACACATCTCCTTAGAAGGGAAAAGGAGAACAAAAAAGTCACCCCCTTTTTTTTTGTCACCCGCTGGCTTGTGAACCTTAGCTTCACCTGGTGCTGCTGGTTCCTCCTTTAGTATTTTGTTCATTAGCAAGAACCCATTTGTTGTACTCACTGAGATTATCCCATCGTTCAGATAATCCTTATTAGAATGTCAACCTTTCTAATACTGCTTTCTGTTAGCCTTCTATAATCAAGTTGGGGTCATAGGTAGAGTGTACAAGACAATACTGAATAGGCTGTATTAGTAATGTTAAGATTAGTAGTAATAAGATTAGTAATACTAGGATTAATAATGTTGAAATTATTTTAATGAATTGAAAATAATATATATTGTTATATTTTAAAAAGAATATTGTTTGTTTACAAAAATACCCTCGACATAATAACTTTGCATATTTACTTTGCAAAACTTTATTATTCTTTTTTAAAAATAAAAAATTAATAATATAACTATAGTAATGTAATACCCCGAGAATCCCAACCGATAGTAGAACCATGATTCAAGATCATGTTAAATAAATCTTAGTGATTTGGTAGTTTTATGATCAAGTTTGATGTGTATTAAGGCCTTAAATATGTCCTAGCTATTAGACGAATCAAAACATCCCTTACCGATTGAATTCTTGAGAAGGACATTATCATAGTCAACTTCAAACGATCATATCTCCCATTATACAAAGAATTTTTGATCTCATGACCTACCAACAGATAGATAATTGAATTATCTTTCCAATGATACCAATTTCGCCAAAATTCGATATCGGAGTAAGAAGTTATGGTCGTTTTACTGAGAGCTGTCGGAGCTGTCCAGGAGTGACAGACAAGCTGACGGACCGTCAAGTTAGTGACGGCCCGCCACTTTGGCCATCAGAACTGAAGAAGTGAGGGCCTTTTATGGACCAAAAGTGACGGTTAGTCACCAGAGTGACGGTCCATCACTCTGACCGTCAGAATTGTCCGAGACAGCGCTGAAGCACCGTTTTAAAGGGATTTTTGGGTCATTTTTCACCCTATTTAATACCCAATCACCCCAAATCAAAGCTCATAACTTCTCATTCATCCAAAACATCAAATTAGGGTTTATTTTCAAGATCAAAACCCTTATTTCTTCTTCAAGAAAAATCAAGAGAAGTCAAGAAATCAAGAATCTCTCCAAGAACCTTCAAGAAAGAAGTTTCTCCAAGGTATGTAGATGTTAATTCTTGGGTCCCTTTCATCCAAGAAGCTCAAGTACCCTTTTTTAAATCTCCAAGATTTATGTTTATGAATTTTTAATGATTCTTGTGAGTTGTAATTCATGTTTGTCTACAAGAATCAAGTCTTGGCCTTAGTATGTGGTATTTCTGTGGTAAATGGATTACGTACTTGTTGGTGATGTTGAATGATCTCCAAGATGGGATATTTATGTGGTTTGTATGAATCTCTGATAATATATGAGTTGGAAACATGTTAATTTAGTTGTTCATGATGAGTAGTTGGGTTATTATACTTATGCCTAAGTTGTGCATGTGAGGTGTTTGATAAAATGTCTAAGAGACTAGAAATCAAGCATTGTAGTTAAATTGTGATCTAATGACAAATGCATGCTACACCCTTATGAAAATAATGACTTCTAAGACATTGTTATGTGTTATGGTTGTTGATGAAATGTTCGTGAAGCTAGGTCGATGGACGTATGGCATGTTGTTATATGCACTCCCCTCCATGTATAAGACTTTGAGAACTATGAGTGTCACGAAATGCCCTAGTTAATGAATTGTACCATGATAGTGTGAAATCCCCAAATAAGTGTGAACCTATGCATGTCTAGTGTTTGTTGAAGGACATTAGTGAACAAGTGGAGATGTGATGGTAGTAAATTCCCCAATTATGTGCCCTTTGACATATGCTAAGTTTTTAATACATGCCAAGTGGTTAGCAAGTAAGTTATGACATGATAGTATGAAGTTTTCCTAAGCCATGTGATATCCAAACATATGTCAAGACTGATATATGTATGAAATAGTTGAGGTAAAAACCTTGTTGAATGGAGTACGATCTAATAGCATGTTTTCCCTATGTTATTATATGATTATTATTCCGAGATGCTTAAAGAGACCCTTTGGTGATTGTGATGATGAATAGAGGCCTATGTTTCTTAAATGCTTGATGCGATGCCTTAAGGATTTTTTAGGGGGAAAGGATGTTATGACTCCTAATTACTTGGAGAAATGCTTGAATGCTTGTGTTGATAAATGAATGATTGTGATGATGAATGGATGATCGTGATAATGCAAGCATGATTATGTTTCACTTTTATGTTATTGAGTCCTGGGGGTATTTATACCTGACAATAGAGCTATTGTCTAGAGCCGGTGTCAATTTTGCGATAATTTCAATCGAGCCATAATTCTCAGAACTTAGTGAACTACAAAACTCTGTATCCTCAGACAAGTGCAGAACATAAGAAAACTCTGTAATCTCAGAAATCTCTGTAATCACTGTAACGCTAGTAATCTAGCCTCAGTCCTGTAAATTAGCTCAGATCTAATAGTATTCAAATGATTTAATTCTAATCTCAGAAGCGATTTGAGTAATCTATTCAAGCTCTGTATCGTCAGTCAGATACTATGATTCGATACCTTTTTCTGTCAGATACGAAACTAAGTAATCTCAGTGTATATCAGTCAGATCTCTTGAGAAACATGATCAGTATCAGATTCAGCTCAGTCTAAGTTCAGTTAAGAATCAGATCAGTGTCTTTCAGTTGGGAGTAGGATTCAGCACTGAGTGAGCTCAAGGATGGGAACTCACCTACTAGTAGAGGGTGAGATTCTTAGAAGCAATCCTTGCGCTCCCGAACTATGTAGCCAGCGTAGGTTTAGATATCATACCTGCTAGTTGAGGGTAGATGAGGTGGCTTGACCTGTTAGATGAGGGCTCCGTCATTCTTGTTTGAGTACCTGATAGATGAGGTTCACATAAAATTGTCTTTACCGGTGGTGTGGTACTAACACCCTTCCAACTAGGGCACAGGTTGGACCCCGACTTAGCTAGGTGGGGCATGTCAGTTAGAAGACTACTTTCCACAGTCTCAGTTTCAAAATCAGTCTCAGACATCAAGAAAGAGCTCAGTTCAGTGTACAGAATGCAAGGTTGTTAGATACAGGCCATCAAGTATGATTATTTGCAAATTCGAAGATCAACTGCTAGATAGGCCGATCTCAAAATCAGTTATCAAATCTCAAAATCAGTTATCAAGTAGTATTATTATCCACAGATTCAGAGACTACCTACTAGATAGGGTTGATCTCAGTTTCAGTCAATCATTCTTATTATTAGCAGATTCGAAGACAACCTGTTTGATAGGGTTGCTATCAATTTCAGAAGCTTCAGATACTCGTAATCTCAGTATGTCCAAAAATTTTAGAATTTCAGTATATTCAGTATCAGTTACCAGAGTTATTTTGAGTATGCTTAGTGACAGTATGCGCAGTATGTTCAGCAATTACAGATTCTTTATGTATGCTAATCCAGCTTTTGCATATTATTCAGTTAAGTTATGTTCATGCATAAGCCCTTGTATTTAGCCTTACCTCATCTACATACTCGGTATATTTTTATACTAACGTATTTGTGCTATGGTGTTTTATTTGATACCATAGATTCAGAGGCACAAGATCTAGAGTATCCCAATCAGTTCAATCCCAGTCAGTAGCAGTAGCAGTGAGTCCTCTTCTTTTGAGGATGAATCTCAATTTACTATTATTGCATCAGATTTTATTTATATTTTCAGTTAACAGAGTTAGTTGGTGACATGTCCCATCAACTCCACAGATGTTGATGTATTAGTATTCAGTTTTTAGTTTTGAGTATGTGCAGATGTATTGAACCTTATGGCCAGTTTCCGCATTTATTTCAGATATTATACAGTGTACAGGTACAAATATCAATAAAGGGTTAGCTTGTGGTCCTTCGGGTCCATAAGAACCGTGTGACGTCTCGGGATGGGATCTCGGGGCGTTACAAGTAATAACTTATTTTGAAATTTTAAAATTTAATCATTCACTTACAAGAATTTTTTTTCATTATCTTTTCTTTATTTGTTCATCGTTTGTTTGTTGTTCATACTTTGTGATGTTATAAGTTGAAAAGGGATACGTATAACTTTTGATGATACAATTGAATCGTTGTTAATATAAAACTATGTTCCGTAAAGTGTTAAATCTAAGAAAAAGAATTATTTTTATTTGTGATATATTCCATTTACAAAATTAAAGCTTTATGCAACCATGAAATTTATTTTCGGGCTTTGACCAATAAGAATTTTTTAAGTTAATGGAGTAGTTTTTTTTATAACTAAAATTATTTGGAGGGATATTACCATCTTGAAAATTGAAAAGAAAAAACTCACATTAAATGAATAAAAATAGATTTTGAAAACATTTAAAAGAATTTGAGGCCATTTTTGTCTTTATTCATATTTATCCATGGATTGTAGGTCACGGCCTAAATTCAGGACCGTGATGGTACCTATTCCATCTTCCATGATAGGTAAGCCGAAAATCCAATTCCAAGAACAGTGTCTCAAAATCATAGAAACTGAAGAAAAATAAGAATATAACCAATCCTGAATAACCTCATAAGTAGATTAATAGACTAGTAAAATCAATTCATGGATGATCCCGGGTCTGAAAGTCACTAATACAAGCCATTAAAATATAGAATCAAAAGAAAGTTCGAGTCTTTCAAAATGTGAAAAATGCATAAGAATGGGGCTGAAGGAGATTTCAGTAGTCTCTAAAGCCAATAGCAGATACCTCGAATCTCCGATAATGCGAACAAAGAAGGAACCACAGGGATCAATATCTAGAGGTCGTCAGATCCGTACCTGCTAGGGTGCAGAAAAAAAAGAGTGAGTACAGAACCACGTGTACTCAGCAAGCATCATCGACCGACCATAATTCAAAGTGGTAACGAGTGACACCACATAAAATCATCTAAACACAAACACATAACCTGCGGTCAGGAAAACCACCTTAATATAACTTAATAGTCAAGTTTAACAGTCATAAGAATATTATACCACAATCCAAGAATTTCTCAATCTGGTGAAATAAATAACATATATACAATAAAAACAAGGTCAACAAATATACTTTAACAAATCCGAACCAAATGAATCAATGCAGTGCGATGCAATGCAATGCAAATGCATATACTGTACAGGCGTGTACTCCGATCCCAATATGTATATTATACAGGCATGCACTCCGCTCTCAATATATATACTATATAGGCGTGCACTCCGATCTCAATAAATATACTGTGCAGGCATGCACTCCGATCCCAATAAATATATATAATATTTTGCAGGCGTGTTGTAATGCCCCGAATCTAGTACCAGAATGCTACACAGTGCTCATGACCCCGAAGGATCACAATCTAACCCATGACTGATATCTGTACCTATATACTGCATAAAAAACTGAATAATGTGGAAACATGAACTGAAAGGCCATAAGGTTCAAAGATGAACGTAATCTGAATAATATAACATCGGTGTGGGGTAATAGAATACCCAAAACAAAACTAAAAATACTAAAATCTGAAACATGATAGTCTAGAAAGCCTCTAACTGACTGAAACTGTCTGATTTAGGAGTTGATGGGACATGTCCCCAACTAAATCCAACTAATAAACTACTAATGAGATAATATAAAAATAATCATGTCCTTGAAAGATGAGGACTCACTTCTAACTCTGACTGTTGAGACTGAGATCTACTGCTGCTTTGGAGCTCGTGTCTCTGAACCTATGGTATAAGACACCATAGCGCAAATATGTCAGTACTTTGAATGTACTGGTATGCATGTGAGGTAGGTTGAATGCATGGAGTTCATATGCATGAACAATAATAATAACTGACTAACTATCATGAGCATGAGAATAGATGCATGAGACATAATAACTGACACTAATACCATAACAACATGATTATTGAATCTGAATACTGATACATGATATACTGATAACTGATATAACTGATAACATGAGTAACTGTAGCTAATAGTCCTGAATCTGATGGAACTAGCTGAGTTTCGTACTGTTTCTGAGTTGATTGTATCTGACAGTCCTGAAATCTGAAGAACTATCTGAGTTCTTTTACTGAGACTAATTGAAACTATAGGAAGTAGTTACTTAACTGGCATGCCCTTAATACGCCATTATGGCTGAGTTAGGGTCCAATTGTAACCCCAATTGGAAGGGTGTCAATACCGCACCACTGGTAAGGACAATCTATGGGTGACCCTTATCTGATAGTGTCCCCAAAAGAGTATGGTAGGGCCCTTATCTGATAGTGGTTATCCACCTCATCAACCCTCATCAGACAGTTTTGATGTCTCAACCTATGTTGGCTACATAGTTTTGGAATGTAAGATGACTTTTAAGGATCACACTTTCATCTGATAGTATGTGTCCCCATCCTTGGGTTCACTCGGTACTAATTTCAACTCCCATCTGAATAGTCATTGAACATGATTTACTGAACTGAACATGGGTTGAGTTACTAAATTCCATTGACTGATGGAATACTACTGATATCTGACAACTGACTGAGTTCCTGAGATCATGGAAATTTCCTGACTCATAAGACTGTCTGAAGTCTAAGGATTCATAGCTTGACTGAGAGTATCATGAAAACATGACATGGCTATAGGCACATAGCTAATGTTTTGGGTACAAGTACCCCCAGGACTCGATAGAAGGAAACTGACAAAGCATGACTTACTTGAACACATGACTAACATCATAATCCATAATACATTTATTGAAGCATTTCATCAAACATGTGATAGGCATAAGCTTGTACATACATGGGGATTTCATGATATCATGCTAGTTAGGCATTATTCCTTCATCTAGGACTTTAATCAAACATATTGTAGGCATAGTACATGTAAACATTATTGTACAACAATTACACATCATGGTCCCATTCTAATTTCATCATTCAAGGGTTTAGTCATAAGTTTGCATGAATCTATATCTATAATAATTAAACCCACCTAGAAATTATCACTCAACATGGAGTAGAATTCAATTTCTTATTTATCAACATGAACAAGAACATCTCAATCATGAAATCATAAAGAAAATCCATAACTTGAAGTTGGAAAAGGGATTCTTGGACTTCATGGACAAAAGGAGCCCATGAATGAATAGTATGCATACTTGGATTGAGACTTTTGAAGGTTCTTGGAGAATTTCTAGACTGTTTCTTGAATTTTCTTAAATTTCTTGAAGAAGCATTTAACCCTAGTTCTTGGTTTTTAATCTTGAGAGAAACCCTATCTTGGTGTTGTGAAATAATAATGAACAAATGGTCGAAATTGAATATAATTAGGTATATATAAGTAGGTGGTAAAAGACCAAAATACCCTTTTAAAAATGGCCTAAAAGTACTGAACGTATGGTGCGACGTGCTTGGGTAATGGTCCATCAGAACTGCGACGGTCCGTTGGTCCTGACCGTCGAACCTGGGCAAAAACTAGTCCCACTGCCTTAATGTGACAATGGGCTCCGACGGTCCGCGAGCTAGCGACATTCCGTCGACTACTACCGTCGTCCCTGGGCAGAAAGCAAGTCACTTGCCTCAGTGTGAAGGCAGGCTCCGATGATTCTTCAAGCTAGTGACGTTCTGTTGACCAGACCGTCGGTTCTGGGCAGTCCAAACTACTTTCGTAAAATGTCCATAACTTCTTCCCCCGATATCGGATTTTGATGAAATGGATATCGATGGAAAGCTTATTCAATTTTACACGTGATATAAAGTGAGAATATTAAACATACCATGTTCACAAAAGTGGATTCATATTTCAAAGAAAGTTCTAACATCCTTGAGATGATTTTAAGCTAAGAAAACAGCACGGGTATTACAATACTCCCTCTTAAGAACATTCGTCCTCGAATGAGACTGACTAAGAGGGGAAACAATAAGCTGAATATGAAATGAACATGTATATCTGATGCATCCGTAACTGATTCATGAATGCATAACAGAGTGTTCTGATGAACTAAGTTTTCTCACAATGAGAGTACATGTCTGGTGCATAATTATATAACTGAACTGATACATGAATGCATGACTAAATATGCAATGGTACTTGATACCAAGTTTATGATGAACACTGAACATGAAACTAAGTGAGCTTAAGAAGAACTGTTACCTTGAGTTTGATCGGAATTGGTGAAGAAGAGGTGAGGATACTTGGTACGCATGTCTGCTTCTGCTTCCCAAGTAGCTCCCTCGACGGATTGATTTTACCAAAGAACTTTAACTAGAGGGACTTCTTTGTTCCTCAATCTACGAGTCTGATAGTCTAGGATTTTGACTGAAATCTCTTCATAAGAGAGGCTATTCTGAACATCTATGCCCTGAATAGGGAATACAATTGATGGGTCACCTATGCACTTATTGAGCAAAGAGACATGGAAGACTGAGTGAACTGAGGCTAGATCTGAAGGAAATTTGAGCTCATAAGCTACCTTGCCGAATCAATTGAGAATCTTAAAGGGAACGACATATCGGGGACTGAGCTTCCCCTTCGTGCCGAATCTCTTCACTCCCTTTAATGGGAGAGATCTTTAGATAGACATGATCACCAATCTCAAACTCGAGATCCTTTCTACGAACATCTGCATAAGACTTTTGTCAGCTCTGAGCATCCTGGAGTCTCTCTAATTAATTGGACTTTGTCTAAGGCATCGAATACTAAGTCAGGCCCTATAACTGAGGCCTCACTAACTTCAAACCAACCAATTAAAGATCTACATCTCCTACCATAGAGAGCTTAGAATGGAGCCATCTGAATACTGGAATGATAGCTGTTATTGTATGCAAACTCAATCAAAGGCAAGTGGTCATCCCAACCTCTCTTGAAATCAATTGGACACGCCATTAGCATATCTTCTAGGGTCTGAATGGTCCTTTCTTCTTGACTATCTATCTGAGGATGGAAGGCTGTACTGAGATAAACTTGGGTACCAAGATCCTTTTAGAATGCTTTCCAGAAATAAGAGGTGAACTGGGTACCTTTGTCTGAGATAATGGACAATGAAACATCATGTAATCTGACCAATTCTATGATATAGAGTTTGGCATAATCTTCGGCTGAATAATAGGTATGGACTGGAAGAAAATGAGCTGATTTAGTCATCCTATTTACAAAGACCCAAACTGAATCATGCTGATGATGAGTACGAGATAAACCCATCACAAAGTCCATGTTCACTTCTTTCCATTTCCAAGTAGAAATACTAAACTCCTGCATGGACTTACTAGGCTTCTGATACTCTATCTTAACCTGCTAACATGTAGAGGACTTATCCACAAACTCTGCAATATCTCTCTTCATCCTACTCCACCAATAGATCTCCCGTAAGTCAGAGTACATCTTTATGGACCTTAGATAAATAGAGTATCGCACACCATGCGCTTCTACAAATTCATTGCCTTAATTCATCTACACCTGGAACACACAGACGACCCTAACAATGAAAAACACCATCTCCCCTTTGGGAGAAAACCTCTATTTTCTAATCCTTGACTGACTCTTTCAACTTGACAAGGCTGGGATCTCTATCTTGATTTTCTTTCACCTTGTAAACTAGAGATGATTCTGAACTACTCTGAAACCATATGTCACCCTTCTCTGTATCGACAAAGCAAAATCCTAGTTTGGCAAGTTGATAGACTTCCTGAACTAGCTTCTTCTTACTGTCCTCAACATGAGCAACACTACCCATAGACAGTCTATTGAGAGCATCAGCCACAACATTGGCCTTGCCTAAATGATAAAAGACACTCATGTCATAATTTTTCAAGAGCTCTAACCACCTTCTCTGATAAAGATTGAGATATTTCTGAGAAAAGACATACTAAAGGCTCTTATGATTTGTGAATACTTCTACATGAACTCTGTAGAGATAATGCCTCCAAATCTTTAAGGCGAATACTACGGCTGCTAACTTAAGATCATAAGTACGACAATTCTTCTCATGGGGTTTAAGTTGGCTGGAGACGTAGGATATAAACTTACCATGTTGTATGAGGACACAACCCAAACCTACTCTAGATGCATCATAATACACTACAAACTCATCTAGAAGAGCTAAAACTAAAGCTGAGGTAAGTTGAGTCTTCAACTCCTGAAAACTCTTCTCGTGAGGATCTGACCACTGAAACTTGACTTTCTTCTGAGTCAATCTGGACATAGGGGATGCAACAGAAGAAAATCCCTCAGCAAATCATCTGTAGTATCCAGCCAAACCTAAGAAACTCCTGATATCTGATGGAAAGCTAGGTCTGGGCCGGTTTCTTACTGCTTCGATCTTTTGAGAATCTACTTTAATGCCATCATTGGAAATGATATGGCCAAGAAATGCTACTGACCTTAGACGAAACTCACACTTACTAAATTTGGCGAACAGCTGATGATCTCTAAGAGTTTGAAGTACGATTCTGAAATAGTATGCATGATCATGCTCACTGTAGGAATAGACCAGAATATCATCTATGAAGATTATGACGAATATGTCCAAGTATTGCTTGAACACCCAGTTCATCAAGTCCATAAAAGCGGCTGGGACATTGGTAAGACCAAAGGACATAACTAAAAACTAAAAGTGACCATACCGAGTATGAAAAGCTGTTTTTGGAATGTCACATTCTCTGACTCTGAGTTGATGATAGCCGGATCTGAGGTTTATCTAAGAAAAATAGTTGGCACCCTGAAGTTTGTCAAATAAGTCATTGATTCTTGGAAGGGGATACTTGTGCTTGACCGTGACTTTATTGAGCTGATGGTAATCAATGCACATTCTGATAGAACCATCTTTCTTTCACGCGAATAAGTCTGGTGCGCCCCATGGGGACACACTGGTCTGATAAATCCCTTATCTAAGAGATCCTTCAACTATTTTTTCAATTCTCTGAGTTCTGCTGGTTCCATTCTATATGGCGGAATAGATATAGGCTGAGTATTTGGAAAAAGATCAATGTTAAAGTCTATTTTTCTTTTGGGAGGAATTCTTGGAAAGTCTTCAGGAAAGACATCTGAATATTTATTCACGACTGGGATTAAATCAAGACTAGGAGTTTTGAAACTAGTGTCCTTAACTCAAACAAGATGATAGACACATCTTTTAGATATCATTTTCCTATCTCGAAGGTAGGAAATAAGCTGACCTCTAAACGCTGAAGTACTACCCCTCAACTCTAGGACAGGTTTATTCAGAAATTAAAACTGGACAACTCTATTTCTATAGTTGACTGTGGCATAGCAGGAATGAAGCCAATCCATGCCGAGAATGACATCAAAATTAGTCATCTCTAATTCGACTAAGTCTGCTGAAATGACTTTCTAAAATATCATAATCGGGCAGTTCCTGTATACCCGCTGGGCTATGATGGTTTTACACACTAGGGTAGGGACTGAAAAGGGCCCTACTAAAATTTTGGGACTAACTCCAAAATTGCCTGCTATGTAGGGAGTAACAAAATACAAGGAAGCACCTGGATCTAGCAAAGCATAAACATGCACATGAAAGATATGTAACGTACCAGTAACCACATCAGCAGAATTTTCCTAATCTTGTTGGGACTGGAGAGCATAAAGTCTGTTTGGGTGCTGCCCACTAGTAGCACTAGAGGTGGCACCCTACTAATATGGGCGACCAGACTGAGCTGAGGAGCGGAGATAACTCTGGTAACCTGACTGAGGGCAGTCTCTAACTTTATGGCCTGGCTTTCCACAACCAAAACAGACATCGCTGCCAGCTCTGTACACACCCTTGTGGTTCTTACCACAAGTCTGACAAAGAGATTTAGCACGGGCACTGCTAACACTTCCTTGGGATTTAGAGCCTAGTGCTCTATCTCTATTGCCATCTCTGAATTTTGACACTAGAGCAATGGCTGATGAAATAGCTGGAACTAATGACTTAGGACGAAATAGAGAACGGTTTTCTCCTTCTGATATAGGCTGAGTAAAGTTAAAACTACCTGTCTTTTCTCTCTTATTTTGCTTCTCCCTAATCTTAATCTTTTAATCCTCTATCTGCTGAGCATGAGTCATAAGACTAGCTAAAGTCATGTCACTATTCAGGCTGATCTGCACTCATTAACCACGCTATCATTCACCCCTGAAATGAACTTACTCATCCTTTCCCTGCTATCTAGAACCACATGAGGGGCATAGCTGGCAAATTGAGTAAACTTAAGAGAATACTCTTTCACTGTTATATTGCCCTGCCTGAGGTTGATAAATTCTAATACCTTAGCTTCCCTAATCTCTAGGGGAAAGAACCTATCAAGGAAAGCTGAAGCAAACTCCCTTCACTCAACTGACCCTGCATTTTATGCCCTCTCTAACTTCCACTACTTGAACCACGTGTGAGACACATGCTATAATTGATATGCAGCTCTCAGCACTCTCAACAGTAGTCACCCCCATGATATCTGTCACCTTCTGCACCTGATCTAGAAATTTCTAAAGGTTCTCATCTATCTTAGACCCGAGAAAGGTTGGAGGATTCATTCAGGTGAAGTTTCGAATTCTGGTTGCAGCTGAATTAGCCACTGGGTTGGTCGAAACGACAGCAGGTCATTCATTCTGAGAAGCAACTGACTGAGCAAGAGTAGTGAATATGGTCCTGAACTTCGTATGAGAAACAAGACCGTCCAAGGGATCTTCTTGGACAGGCTGGGTTCTTCTCTTAGGAGGAATGTTCTGAAATAAAGAGAAGAAGCGGATTAGACTGAGAGATTGACTTAAGATTATACTCACTGGTATGACATGAATACTGAAAGAGGATAAACATTTCCTAAAACATCTCATAGCCTCCTATACATAAATATGGCGTGCAATACACCCAGGTACAAGACTCTACTAGATCCGGCTTTCATACTTCCTAGGACTCTATTGAACCTTAGTCTCTGATACCAAGTTTGTAACGCCCCAAATTTGGTACCCGAAATGCTACACGGTGCTATGACCCCGAAGGACCATAAGCTAACCCATGACTGATAATTGTACCTCTATACTGCATAAAAGACTGAATAATGCAGAAATATGAACTAAAAATCCATAAGGATCAAAGATGAACATAATCTGAATAATATAACATCTGTGTGGGGTAATAGATTACCCAAAACAAAACTGAAAATACTGAAGACTGAAACATGATAGTCTAGAAAGCCTCTAACTAATAGAAACTATCTTATTTAAGAGTTGATGGGACATGTCCCCAACTAACTCCAACTAATAAACTACTAATAAGATAATATAAAAATAATCATGTCCTCAAAAGATGAGGACTCACTTCTAACTCTGACTGCTGAGACTGGGATCTACTGCTGCTTTGGAGCTCGTGTCTCTGAACCTATGGTATAAGTCACCATAGTGCAAATGCGTCAGTACTTTGAATGTACTGGTATTCATGTGAGGTAGGCTGAATGCATGGGATTCATATATATGAACAATAATAATAACTAACTAACTATCATGAGCGTGAGAATACATGCATGAGACATAATAACTGACACTGATATTGTAACAACATGATTACTAAATCTGAAAACTAATACATGATATACTGATAACTAATATAACTGATAACATGAGTGACTATAGCTGACAGTTCTGAATTTGATGGAACTAGCTGAGTTCTACACTGTATCTGAGTTGACTGTATCTGACAATCCTGAAATCTGAAAAACTATCTGAGTTTTTTTACTGAGACTGATATTGAAACTGTGGGAAGTAGTTATTTAACCGACATTCCCCTAATACACCATTATGGCTGAGTTGGGGTCCAATCTATAACCCCAATTGGAAGGGTATCAATACCGCACCACTGGTTAGGACAAGTTGTGGGTGACCCTTATCTGATAGTGTCCCCAAAAGAAAACAGTGGGGCCTTTATCTGACAGGGCTTATCCACGTCATCAACCCTCATCAGATAGTTTTGATATCTCAACCTATGCTGGCTACATAGTTCTGGAATGCAAGGTTGACTTCTAAGGATCACACCCTCATCTGATAGTGTGTGTCCCCATCCTTGGGTTCACTTGGTACTAATTTTTACTCCCATCTGAATATACACTAAACATGATTTACTGAACCGAACGTAAGCTGAGTTACTGAATTCTGTTAACTGGTGAAATACTACTGATATCTGACAACTGACTGAGTTCATGAGATCATGGAAATTTGCTAACTCATAAGACTATCTAAAGTTTAAGGATTCATAGCTTGACTGGGAGTATCGTGAAAACATGATATGGCTCTAGGCATACAGCTAATGTTTTGGGTACAAGTACCCCCAGAACTAGATAGAAGGAAACTGACAAAGCATGACTTACTTTAACACATGACTAACATCATAATCCATAATATATTTACTGAAGCATTTTATCAAACATGTGATAGGCATAAGCTTGTACATACATGGGGATTTCATGATATCATGCTAGTTAGGCACTTTTCCTTCATCTAGGACTTTAATCAAACATATTGTAGGGATAGTACATGTAAACATTATTGTACAACAATTACACATCATGATCCCATTCTAATTTCATCATTCAAGGGTTTAGTCATAAGTTTGCATGAATCTATATCTATAATAATTAAACCCACATAGAAATTATCACCTAACATGGAGTAGAATTCAATTTCTCATTTATCAACATGAACAAGAACAGCCCAGTCATGAAATCATAAAGAAAATCCATAACTTGAAGTTGGAAAAGGGATTCTTGGACTTCATGGATGAAAGGAGTCCATGAATAAACACTATGCATACCTGGATTGAGATTTTTGAAGGTTCTTGGAGAATTTCTAGACTATTTCTTTATTTTTCTTGAATTTCTTAAATAAGGATTTAACCCTAGTTCTTGGCTTTTAATCTTGAGAGAAATCCTATCTTGGTGTTGTGAAATAATAATGAACGAATGACTGAAATCGGATATAACTAGGTATATATAAGTGGGTGCTAAAAGACCAAAATACCCTTTTAAAAATGGCCTAAAAATACTGAACGTATGGTGCGATAGGCTAGGGTGACGTTTCATTGGAATTGTGACGGTCCGTCGGTCCTGACCGTCGAACTTGGGCAGAAACTAGTCCCACTGCCTTAGTGCGAGGGCGGGCTCCGATGGTCCGTCGAGCTAGCGATGGTCCATCGACTGCTACCGTCCCTGGACAGAAATCAGGTTTACTGCCTCAGTATGACGGCAGGCTCCGATGGTCCGTCAAGCTAGCGACGATCCGTCGACCTGATCGTCGGTTCTGGGCAGTCCGAATTGCTTCCGTAAAATGTCCATAACTTCTTCCCCCGATACCGGATTTTGATGAAATAGGTATCGATGGAAAGCTTATTCAATTTCTCACTTGATAAAAAGTGAGAACCTTAAAAACACCACATGTACAAAAGTGGATTCGTATTTCAAATCAAGTTCTAACATCCTTGAGAAGATTTCAAGCTAAGAAAATGGCACGGGTATTACACGTGTACTCCGATCCCAATAAATATGTATATAAATTGTCCAGGCATGCACTCTAATCCCATATGAAATGAAATGCATGATGTACAGGTATGCAACTCCAACCCTAAATCAACAATAAAGTCAAGCAAAGCACTTAGTGTCTCAAGTCAGATCAGACATCAATCTCAAAGTCAACTCAACATATCAAGTAAGAGTATTCTCAAAATAATTCAACCATACAGTTAACTTATTTTATTCCCTCAAACAACACCGGTACCCACATAGATGCTCATCACAATCACCTATATGGGACCCCCAATTCCCATTGTTAGGTTGTAGAGCCTGATTAATATGTGACTTTCTGAGTAAAAATGTGAAATTTGAGTGACTTTTGAAGTAAAGATCAAAATTGAATGACTTTCTGAGATAAAAGTCCAAAGTTGAGTGTCTATTTGAGTGATTAAGCCCCCAATTTAACACAATTATTTAATCTAATCACTAGTCCTTCTTAAACTTCTTAAGATCACCATTAAATTATAAAGAATATATATTTTTTGTTATCAAGTCATACATGTACTAGACAAATAGGAAGACTCCACGGAAAGCAAACACTAATACCTATACCTTTTCTTAGCTTGAAATCGTCTCAAGGATGTTAGAACTTGATTTGAAATAAAAATCCATGTTTGTACACATGGTATTTTTAAGATTTTCACTTCCTATCACGTGGGGAATCTAATAATCTTTCCATCGATATAAAATTTGCCTAAATTCGATAACCGGGTAAGAAGTTATGACTATTTCAAGTTCCTATCATAAAATAGCGCCATATTGGTCAGTGGCGCGCCGCACCACAAGTTAAAATGGCAATTGTCCTTTTCTAGCGTCTCAGCATGATTTCCTCCGCGTCGCGCCAAATTTCTAAGTCACAAAGGAAGGGACAACACGATGGCTCCACGTGCGCCATCTCTCAACTTCCCAATTTTCAAAATCCAGTTACACATCGCGATAGCGCCGCATCGTGCCAAGGGTCCAATTTGGGAAAATTTTACTAAAATTAAAATTACGTGTCCAGGGTTAAAAGGGTCAACTTTCCACCCCTATTTAAGCCCTGTAGCACGTGATTTAGCCATTTTTCACCCAAATATATACTAGATTCTCTCAAGTTTCTCTTAAGATGAAGCTAGGGTTTCCTATGGGGATTCAAATTCAAGAAAATTGCACCGTCAATCTTCACAAAATCACAAACTAAGATATGCATAGTGTTCATTCATGGACCCCTTTCGTCCATGAAGTCCAAGAATCCCTTTATTAAATTCAAGTTATGAATTTTATTTGTGAATTTCATGATTGGGTTGTTCTTATTCAGGTTGATAAATGAGTAATTGAATTTTATTCCATGATTGGGTAATAAATTCCATGTGGTTTGATTAGTTTAGATATGGATTCATGCAAACCTACGATTAAACCCTTGAATGATGAAATTTGAATTAAACCATAATGTGTAATTGTTGTACAATGATGTTTACATGTACTATGCCTACAATATGTTTGATTAAATGCCTAGATAAAGGAAAATTGCCTAACTAGCATGATATCATGAAATCCCCATGTATGTACAGGTTTATGCCTATCACATGTTTGATGAAATGCTTTTATAAATGTAGCATGGATTATGATGTTAGTCAAATGTCTAAGTAAGTCATGCTATGTTAATTTCTTTCTATCGAGTCCTGGGGGTACTTGTACCCAAAACATTAGCTATGTGCCAAGAGCCATGTCATATTTTCACGATACTCTCAGTCAAGCTATGAATCTTTAGACTTCAGACAGTCTTATGACTCATGAAAAATCTCCATGATCTCATGAACTCAGTCAGTTGTCCGATATTAGTAGTGTTATGTCAGTCAAAAGAATTCAATAACTCAGCTCATGTTCAGTTCAGTAAATCATGTTTAGTGTCTATTCAGATGGGAGTAGGAATTTGTACCGAGTGAACCCAAGTATAGGAACTCACTTGTTATATGAGGGTGTGATTCCTAGAAGCAATCCTTGAATTACAGAACTATGTAGCCAGCATAGTTTGAGACATCGTAGCCTGCTATATGAGGTTAGATGAGGTGGTTTAACCTGTTATATGAGGGTTCCTACCATTCTCACTAGATTTACCTATTATATGAGGGTTAATCACATGTTGTCCTTACCAGTGGTGCGGTATTGACACCCTTCCCATTAGGGCATGGATTGGACTCCAGCTTAGCTATTATAGCACATTGGGGTATGTTGGTTAGATGACTACTTCTCACAGTCTCATATTACGAAATCAGGACTATCAGATACAGCCAATCAATATCAGTAATAGAACTCAGATAGTTTTTTAGATTTTAGGACTGTCAGATACTGTCAACTCAGATACAGTACGAAACTCAGATAGTTCCATCTATGGCTGTCAAGTGGGCCGGTCCAATCCGGCCCTACCCGACCCACTTAAATAAACCGTCCCGGTAAGCCCTAGGGCTTTAGGGTTTTGGGTCTCGGGCCGATTAATTTTTTAATTTGGGCCCGGTTAACCGGCCCAACCCGGAATTTTTTTTTAAAAAAAAAAAATTTTGCATAAATTAGTATATAACTATACAAATATATATTGTAATGTATATATGTTGTAGTATATCCCATTTAAAGTATTACATATACATAGAATAGAGTGTGTATATGTAAATAGATCTTCTATATACGTGTATATTTAACGTATACATGTATATATGTTTTATAAATTAGTATATAACTACACAAATATATATTGTAATGTCTATATATTATAGTATATCTCATTTAATGTATTACATATACATAGAATAGAGTGTATATATGTGAATAGATCTCCTATAGACATGTATATTTAGCGTATACATGTGTATATGTTTTATAAATTAGTATATAACTATACAAATATATATTGTAATGTATATATATTATAGTATATTTCATCTAAAGTATTACATATACATAGAATAGAGTGTATATATATGAATAGATCTTCTATAGACGTGTATATTTAACGTATACATGTGTATTTATATATAATTATATATATATATATTATAGTATATTTTATTTAAACTTTAAAGTTTAAAGTAGTACATATGTATTTGGATGGTGCGTATATATGTGTAATTGTGTATATGTGTATATATTTTTTAAATTTTAATGTAGTATATACTATATATATAGTGTATATATATTGTTTAATGTATTTATAATGTATATAGGTGGGTATATATAATGTATATTGAAAAAGAGTTTTTTTTTATATTTTTGACCGGGTTTGATCGATTTTTTAATCGGGTTTGATCGGGTTTAGGTGGGTTTGATCGGATTGGGTTATGTGGGTCGGGTTAGGGTAGTTTTTGATTTTTTTACTGTTGGACCCAGCTCGTCCCCGGCCCACTTAGACCCCAACCTGGACTCGGCCCGGCCCTCAACCCGATTAAATAACATGGGCCGATTTTGGGTTGGCCTGGCCCGGCCCACTTGACAACCATAGTTCCATCAGATTCTGGATTGTCAGATATAGTCACCCATGTTATCAGTTATATTTAGATACATTCACTCATGTTATTAGTCATATCCATTATTAGTATGTCATGACATCAGTATTCAGAAATTATGTTATCACGGTATTTTTATCAGTTGCTATGTCTCATGCATGTATTCCCATGCTCATTATAGTTAGTTAGTCATTATTATTGTTCATAAATATAAACCTTATGCATTCAGCCTACCTTACATGCATACCAATACATTCAAAGTACTGACGCATTCGCACTATGGTGTCTTACACCATAGGTCCAGAGACACGAGCTCCTGATCAGCAGTAGATTCCAGATATCCACAGATAGAGTTAGAAGTGAGTCCTCATCCTTTAAGGATATGATTATTTCTTTATTATCTCATTGATTAGCTTATTAGTTGGAGTTAGTTGGGGATATGTCCCATCAACTCCTTACTCAATCAGAAGTCATGTTAGAGGCTTTCTAGACTATCATATTTCATTCTTTAGTATTTTTAGTTTTGTTTTGGGTATTCTATTACCCCATGCAAATGTTACATTATTTATATTACGTTCAGTATTGAACCTTATGGCCTTCCATTGTATGTTTCCGCATTATTATGTTATATTATGTAGTATACAGGTACAGATATAAGTCATGGGTTAGTTTGTGGTCCTTCAGGGTCATGAGCCCCATGTAGCATTCCAAATACCAAATTTAGGGCGTTACAAACTTGGTATCAGATCCTAAGGTTCAATAGAGTCCTAGAAAGTCTGAAATTTGCATCTAGTAGAGTCTTGTACATGTGTGTATTGCGCGCCACATTTATGTACAGGAGGCTATGAGATGTTTTAGGAAGAGTTTCCCTTATTTTATTATTCATGTCATGCCAGTGAGCATAATCTCAAGTCGATATCTCCGTCTAATCCGTTTCTTCTCTTTATTTCAGAACATGCCTCTCAAGAGAAGAACCCAGCCTATCCAAGAAGATCCCTTGGATGATTATGTTTCTCATGCCGAGTTCAGGGCCATATTTACCACTCTTGGTCAGTCAGTAGCTTCCCAGAATGAATGACCAGCTGTTGTTTCAGCCAAACCAGTGGCCAATTCAGTTGTAGCTAGGATTCTAGATTTTACCCAAATGAATTCTCTAACCTTTCTTGGGTTTAAGACAGACGAGGACCCTTAGGAATTCCTAGATCAAGTGCAGAAAGTGACAAACATCATGGGGGTGACTACTATTGGGAGTGTTGAGTTAGCTGCATATCAGTTGTAGGATGTGGCTCACACATAATTTAAGCACTGAAAGTCTGAGAGTTCAAATGATGCAGGATCAATTGAGTAGGAGGAGTTTGCTTCAGATTTCCTTGATCGATTCTTTCCACTAGAGCTTAGAGAAGCCAAGGTGCTAGAATTCATCAACCTCAGGTAGGGCAATATGACAATGAAAGAGTATTCTCTTAGGTTTACTTAATTAGCCAGATATGCCCCTCATATGGTTGCAGATAGTAGGTCAAGAATGAGTAAGTTCGTCTCAAGGGTGAATGACAGTATGGTTAATGAGTGCAGATCCACCATGCTGAATAGTGACATGACTTTAGCCAGACTTATGACCCATGCTCAGCAAATAGAGTAGTAAAAAGTTAGAATGAGGGAGAAGTAGAACAAGAGAGCGAAGACAGGTAGTTTCAACTTCACTCAGCCTAAGTCAGAAGGAGAAAATCGTTTACAGTTTCATCCTAAGCCATTAGTTCCATCTTCTTTTTTAACCAGTGCTCTAGCTCTTAAGTTCAAAGATAGGATTCAAGGCTTTCAGTCTCAGGGCAAAGCTAGCAGCGCCCATACTTATCCCCTTTGCTAGACTTGTGGTAAGAACCACAAGGGTATTTGCAGATTTGGTAGTGATGTTTGTTTAGGATGTGGCAAGCCTGGCCACAGAGTTCGATATTGTCCTAAGACAGGTTCCCAGCGTCAGCAAAATTATTTTGCAGCTCAGTCCGAACGTCCAAATTAGTGGGGCGCCACTTCCAGTGCTACTAATAAGCAATGCCCAAATAGACTCTATGTTCTTCAGAACCAACAGGATCATTAAAATTCTCCTGATATAGTTACTGGTATGTTATAGATCTTTTATGTTCATGTTTATGTTTTGCTAGATCCAGGAGCTTCTTTGTCTTTTGTCACTCCTTATATAGCAGTTCATTTCGAAATCAGTCCCAAAATTCTAGCAAAGCCCTTTTCAGTTTCTACCCCAGTAGGTAAAACTATCATATCTCGGCAGGTATATAGAAACTGTCCGGTTATGATATTTCAGAAAGTCACTTCAGCAGACTTAGTCGAATTAGAGATGACTGGTTTTGATATCATTCTTGACATGGATTAGCTTTATTACTACTATTCCACAGTCAGCTGCAGAAACAGAATAGTCCAATTTCAGTTTTCGAATGAACCCATCCTAGAGTGGAAGGGTAGTGTATCCACTTTTAGAGGTCAGCTTGTTTCCTACCTTCGGGCAAGAAAATTACTATCTAAGGGATGTGTCTATCATCTTTTTCATGTTAAGGATTCCAGTTTCAAAACTCCCAGCCTTGAATCAGTCCCAGTAGTGAATGAATATTTAGATGTCTTCCCCGAAGATCTTCCAGGAATGCCTCCCGAAAGGGAAATAGACTTTGGTATTAATCTTCTTCCAGATACTCAGCCTATCTCTATTCTGCCATACAGAATGGCACCAGAAGAACTCAAAGAATTGAAAAAATAATTGAAGGAACTCTTAGATAAGGGATTCATCAGACCCAGTATTTCCCCGTAGGGTATACCAGTCTTATTCGAGCGCAAAAAAGACGGTTCTCTCAGAATGTGTATAGACTACCGTTAACTCAATAAGGTCAAGGTCAAGAACAAGTATCCTCTTCCCAGAATCGATGACTTGTTTGACCAACTTTAGGGTGACAGTTGTTTCTCTAAGATAGACCTCATATCTGGCTATCATCAGTTTAGAGTCAGAGAATGCAATATTCTGAAAATATCTTTTCATACTCAGTATGGTCAGTTTGAATTTCTAGTTATGTCCTTTGGTCTTACAAATTCCCCAGAAGCCTTCATGGACTTGATGAACCGCGTGTTCAAGCAGTACTTAGACATGCTCGTTATAGTCTTCATAGATGATATTCTGGTCTATTTCTGCAGTGAGCGATATCATGCAGACCATTTCAGAACAGTACTTTAGACTCTCAGAGATCACTAGCTATTCACCAAATTCAGCAAGTGCGAATATTGAATAAGTTAAGTAGAATTCCTTGGTCATATTATTTTTGGTGATGGCATTAGAGTAGATCCTCAAAAGATTAAAGCAGTAAGAAACTGGCCTCTCTCTATCTCCCCATCAGATATCAGGAGTTTCTTGCATTTAGCTGGCTATTATACATGGTTTGTCGAGGGATTTTCTTCTATTACATCCCCTATGTCCAGATTGACTCAGAAGAAAGTCAAGTTTCAGTGGTCAGATCCTTGTGAGAAGAGTTTTTAGAAGTTGAAGACTCGACTAACTCAGCCCCTATCTTAGATCTTCCAGATGGTTCAGATGGGTTCATGGTGTATTATGATGCATTCAGAGTAGGTTTGGGTTGTGTCCTCTTACAGCATGGTAAGTTAATAGCCTACGCCACCAGACAGCTAAAGTCCCATGAGAAAAATTATCCTACTCATGATCTTGATTTAGCAGCCGTAGTATTTGCCTTGAATATTTGGAGGCATTATCTCTACGGAGTTCATGTAGATATGTTCACAGACCATAAGAGTCTTCAGTATGTCTTTTCCTAGAAAGATCTCAATATTTATCAAGGAAGGTAGTTAGAGCTCTTGAAGGATTATGACATGAGTGTATTTTATCATCCGGGCAAGGATAACGTAGTGGCCGACTCTCTCAGTAGACTGTCCATGGGTAGTGTTTCTCATGTTAAGCATAGTAAAAACAAGTTAGCTCAAGAAGTCCATCAACTTGCCATACTTGGCGTTCGCTTAGTCGATTCTTCAGAAGGTAGTGTATGTGTTCAGAGTAGTTCAGAATTATCTCTAGTTTCCAAGGTGAAAGAAAACCAAGATGGAGATCCCAGCCTTGTCAAGTTGAAAGAGTGAGTCAGAATCAGAAAATAGAGGTTTTCTCCCAAGGTGGAGATGGTGTTCTTCATTATCAGGGTCATCTCTATGTTTCGGGTATAGATGACTTAAGGCAGCAAATTATTGCAGAGGCACATATTGCGTGCTACTCTATTCATCCAGAGGCCACAAAGATATACCGCGACTTGCGGGAGACCTATTAGTGAAGTGGGATGAAAAGAGATGTTATAGAGTTTGTGGCTAAGTGCTCTACATGTCAGCAGGTTAAGATAGAGTATCAGAATCCTAGTGATCCAATGTAGGAGTTCATTATTCCTACTTGGAAATGGACTTTGTGACGGGTTTGCCTCGAACTCGTTATCAGCATGATTTAGTTTGGGTCATTGCAGATAGAATAACAAAATTAGCCCATTTCTATCCAGTTCATACCTCTTATTCAGCCAAAGATTATGCCAAACTCTATATCAGAGAGTTGGTAAGATTGCACAGTGTCTCGTTATCTATTATCTCAGTCAGAGATGCCCAGTTCACCTCTCACTTTTGGAAAGCATTCCAAAAGGGTCTTGGTACCCAAGTTCATCTTAGTACAACCTTTCATCCTCAAACAAATGGTCAAGCAAAAAGGACCATTTAGACTTTAGAAGATATACAAAGGGCATGTACACTTGATTTTAAGGGCATTTGGGATGACCACTTGCTTTAATTAAATTTGCACAAAACAACAGCTATTATTCCAGTATTAAGATGGCTCCATTCGAAGCTCTCTATGGTAGGATATATAGATATCCAATAGGTTGGTTCGAAGTTAGTGAGGCCTCAGTCATAGGGCCTGACTTAGTATTTGATACCTTAGAAAAAGTCCAGTTGATTAGAGAAAGACTCTTGGCTGCTCAGAGCCAACAAAAGTCTTATGCAGATATTCGTAGAAAGGATCTCGAGTTCAAGATTGGTGATCACGTCTATCTAAAGATCTCTCCCATGAAGGGAGTGAAGAGATTCATTAAGAAGGAAAAGTTCAATCCCTGATATGTCGGTCCCTTCAAGATTCACAGTCATTTTGGCACGGTAGCTTATGAGCTCGAATTGCCTTCAGATGTAGCCTCAGTTCATCCAGTTTTCCATGTCTCGTTGATCAAGAAGTGTATAGGTGACTCAACAGTTGTAGTCCCTATTCAGAGCACAGATGTTCAGAAAAGCCTCACTTATGAAAAGATTCCAGTCGAAATCCTAGACTATCAGACTCATAGATTGAGAAATAAAAAAGTCCCTATAGTTAAGGTTCTTTGGTGAAATCAGTCTGTCAAGGGAGCTACTTGGGAAATAGAAGTAGACATCTATACGAAGTATCCCCACCTCTTCTCCGCCAATTCAAATCAAGCTCAAGGTAACAGCTCTCCTTAAGCTTACTCAGTTTTATGTTCAGTGTTTATCACAAACTTGGTATTCAATTTCATGCTCATGATCCCATTATAAACTTGGTCTCAAGTACCATTGCATACTCAGCCATGCACTTATGTATCAGTTCATTTATATAATTATGCATCAAACATGCATTCTCATTGTGAGAAAACATAGTTCCTCAAAACACTCAGTCATGCATTCATAAATCGATTACGCTTGCATCAAATATGCATGTTCAGTATTATATGTTCAGCTTGTCAATCAAGTCAGTCATGAGATCATGTTCCAGTTATTCATGTTCAGTTCATGCTCAGTTTATTACTTCCCCTCTCAGTCAGTCTCATTCTAGGACGAATATTCTCAAGGGGGAGATATTGTAATACCCGTGCTTTTTCTTAGCTTGAAATCATCTCAAGGATGTTAGAACTTGATTTGAAATATGAATTCATGTTTGTACATATGGTATTTTTAAGAAATTCACTTCCTATCATATGGACAATCTAATAAGCTTTCCATCGATATAAAATTCGCCTAAATCCGATAATTGGGTAAGAAGTTATGACTATTTCAAGTTCCCATCGTAAAACAGCACCATATTGGTCAGTGGCGCACCGCGCCACAAGTTAAAATGGCAATTTTCCTTTTCCAGTGTCTCAATGCGACTTCCTCCACGTCGCGCCAAAGCTCCAGGTCACAAAGGAAAAGGCAACGCGATGGATCCGCGTCGCGCCATCCCTTAATTTTCAAATTGTCAAAATCCAGTGACACGGAGCAATAGCGTCATGTCACGCCAAGGGTCCAATTCTGGAAAATTTCACTGAAATTAAAATTACGCATCCAGGATTAAAAGGGTCAACTTTCCACCCCTATTTAAGCCCTTTAAAACGTGATTTAGCCATTTTTCACCCATATATATACTAGACTCTCTCAAGTTTTTCTCAAGAATAAGCTAGGGTTTCCATTGGGGATTCAATTCAAGAAAATTGCACCATCAATCTTTACGAAATCATGAACTAAGGTATGCATAGAGTTTATTCATGGACCCCTTTTGTCCATGAAGTCCAAGAATCCCTTATCTAAATTCAAGTTATGGATTTTTCTTTATGAATTTCATGATTAGGTTGTTCTTGTTTATGTTGACAAATAAGTAATTGAATTTTATTTCATGATTGGGTAATAAATTCCATGAAGGTTGATTAGTATAGATATGGATTCATGCAAACCTATGATTAAATCCTTGAATGATGAAATTAGAATTGAACCATGATGTGTAATTGTTGTACAATGATGTTTACATATACTATGCCCTACAATATGTTTGATTAAATGCCTAGATAAAGGAAAATTGCCTAAATAGCATGATATCATGAAATTCCCATGTATGTACAAGTTTATGCCTATCACATGTTTAATGAAATGTTTCTATAAATTTAGTATGGATTATGATGTTAGTCAAATGTCCAATTAAGTCATGATATGTCAGTTTCCTTCTATCGAGTCCTGGGGGTACTTGTACCCGAAACATTAGTTATGTGCCTATAGCCATGTCATGCTTTCACGATACTCTCAGTCAAGCTATGAATCTTTAGACTTCAGACAATCTTATGACTCATGAAAAATCTCCATGATTTTATGAACTCAGTCAGTTGTCAGATATTAGTAGTATTCCATCAGTCATAGAATTCAGTAACTCATCTCATGTTCAGTTCAGTAAATCATGTTTAGTGTCTATTCATATAGGAGTAGGAATTAGCACCAAGTGAACCCAGGGATGGGAACTCACCTGTTATATGAGGGTATGATTCCTAGAAGCAATCCTTGTATTTTCGAACTATGTAGCCAGCATAGGTTGAGACATCGTATCCTTCTATATGAGGGTAGATGAGGTGTATTAACCTGTTATATGAGGGTTACCACCATTCTCACTAGAGTTACCTGTTATATAAAGATTTCTCACATGTTTTCCTTACCAGTGGCGCGGTATTGGCACCCTTCCAATCAGGGCACGAATTGGACCCCAGCTTATATATTATAGCATATTTGGGGCATGTCGGTTAGATGACTACTTCCCATAGTTTCATGTTATAGAATCAGGACTGTCAAATATAGTCAATCAGTCTCATTAATGGAACTCAAATAGTTCTTCAATTTTTAGGACTGTCAGATACAGTACGAAACTCAGATAGTTCCATCAAATTTAGAACTGTCAGATATAGTTACCTATGTTATCATTTATATTCAGATATAGTCACTCATATTATCATTCATATCCGTTATTAGTATGTCATGCCATAAGTATTCAGAAATCATGTTATCACGGTATTTGTGTCAGTTTCTATGTCTCATGCATGTATTCTCACGCTCATGATAGTTAGTCAGTCATTATTATTGTTTATGCATATGAACCCCATGCATTCAGCCTACCTCATATGCATACCAGTACATTCAAAGTACTGACGTATTCGCGCTATGGTGTCTTATACCATAGGTCAGAGGCACGAGCTCCAGATCAGCAGTAGATTCAAGATATCCATAGACAAAGTTAGAATTGAGTCCTCATCCTTCGAGGACATGATTATTAGTTTATTAGTTAGAGTTAGTTGGGGACATGTCCGATCAACTCCTTTCTCATTCACACATTCATGTTAGAAGCTTTCTAGACTATCATGTTTCAGACTTCAGTATTTTTAGTTTTGTTTTGGGTATTCTATTACCCCATGCAAATGTTACATTATTCAAATTATGTTCAATATTGAACCTTGTGGACTTCTAGTGCATATTTCCGCATTATTATGTTATATTATGTAGTATACAGGTACAGATATCAACCATGAGTTAGCTTGTGGTCCTTCGGGGTCATGAGAACTGTGTAGCATTCCGGATACTAGATACGAGGCATTACACAAACAAAATTAGTACACTAACCTGAAGCGTAGATACTTTATTCTATTCTGAAGCGGTGAATGTTTCACAATGTAGAAACTGTTGTGCCCCTCTTTCTTAATCTATCAGATTTTTATTATTGATTATTAATATATTTAATAAACCCTTCCACTTAAATTTTTATTCTTATACATAGGTCTTAAGAATTATGATAAATATCAATTTGACCCATAACTATAAAATAATAATTAAAAATTATGAGGTGGATTAAAACAGGATAAATTTATAAAATAATTTGCAGGGTCATTACTTTGTAAGCCATGGATTACTAATCCCACCAAATTGAATGTATTAGTTATACACCCTATAATATCATGTAGGGTGTATAACTAATCCATGTATTAGTTATACATTGCTCCTTATTCGCTATCAAATATTGATTAATTTATCCCATATTTTAATACATGGCTTAGAAAATTAATCCTCCTAGCCAATAGCTCCTTTATGTTTTAATAATGACAAACTAAAAAAATAAACATGCAGGATCAAGATCTTATGATGATGATGCAATCCACGAAGATCATGAACACATATAGAAAGAATCAAATCAAAGTTCAGGCGAGCTTAAAGGATCCAAGATATGGAACCAAAGGATACTTATCCAAGCAGCAGAATAAGGAGAGCAATCAAAGGAAGAAATTAGTACAAGGCAACATTTCATAATGACCAAATAAGTAAAAGAATCGTATTATTTATATTGACATATCTAATATGGATATGTATAAATATGACTCCTCACTATGGCAAAGGAAATGGAATATCGCAATGCATGGACATATCAGATATGGGTGCGCTCACGATATGAGCCCCCAATCAAGGAATCTATACAAATCCTTGGTTGAAAGAAATCCTTGGATTTTGTTTTTAGAGCAAAGAAGCAGCAGGCGATGAAACTATATAAAGACATTAAAGATAGAAAAAAAATACGCAACTTCATAAGGAACTATCATTTTATCTATCTTTTAGTCTTCATAAAGTTTTGTAATTCTCTTGGATTACAATAGTTATAAAAAAGAAAAAGATTGAGTCAATTCATTAATTATACCAGTTGAGATTGTGTCACAATATCTGCATAACAACATATTGAGATTCAGAACTTGTTCAATTCTACTATAACTCATTCTCACGTTAAGCTCTAAAGGAAATCCTTGCAACCTAAGGGAACTAGAATAGGCACCACACTGGTGATCCAAATCAGTATAAAATTCTCTTGTTCCACTTTACATTTCAGTTTATATTTTCAGTTTAGTTCTGTTTTATTAATTATACTAACTTTTAGATGAGTTGACTGATGGAGCTGATCAGTCGACTTAGAGAAAGATTTTAATTTCTCCCCCTTCCCCCTCCCTACTCTCTCTTGAATTTCACTTTTATGATTGATTCTGTATGACACAAATCTTTTTTACCTTTGTTCTTGTTGTTCATACTTAATGGATTTCCTTTGTTTGATTGTTCATATATGAAGATGCATCAGATGAAGTTGAGAAACCTTGTTATGCAGCTCTACCTAAAAAATGCTAGAGATGTAAATTAAAGAAAGTCGAATTGCATAACTTTACATGTATGGAGCTAGAGAGGTTGAAAAATTGCTTTATCGCAAATGCAAAAATTTTGGAATAGCTAATTCGATTATTCCTAACAAGTATAGCTTTATGCCAACAGATTCTCGTGTTAGCTGTTTTCTTTGTTCTTTTGAGGACTAGGACAATGGAAAATTATTTTGACCTGTGGATTTATTTTTTATAAGGATGGATTTCATTTATTCAAAGCAGTAAAAGGTTTATTACAGACAAAGAACTAGACGTGTAGTTCCAATTGATGAATGTCTTTTAAAAGAGAATGAAAGATAAGGGGGGAGGGGAATCAAATGTAAGTACATTGCTTCCCGTTCTTTGATTTTGTTCCATATCCATGATCATCGTGTTACGCCTTGTGAACAAATCCAACTCATTTTTCACCATATTTCCTTCTCTATAAACATGGATGAGTTGTGGTTCATTCATTTCCCTGATGAGCGACCTGCAATCAGATAAGATATGTGAGAAATATTGACTATTATCTTGCAGCATATTAATAAGTACCTGAGAGTCTGTTTCCATTATTATAGGCAATAAATTCTTGTCAATAACCAAATTCAATCCATGCAGTAGAGCCATTATTTTCATATGAATAGGTGAAATTATTTTTTATGAATGGATAAAGCCAGCGATCCAACTGTCGGAATGATTTCGTATAACTCCTCCTATTCCACCATTGTTTGAGTCAAAATCTCCATCTATGTTAAGTTTATAATAACATAATGGTTGTGGGTCCCATTTAATAGTTAAGGCAGTTTTTCTAGGAATAGAATGATTCTTGCAAGGACCCAAGAAGTAATATTCTAAAGTATTAGATTCAAGGATTTTTGGGGATATTATGGAAGCTTAGTTGTTGAAGGTTATGGAGTTTCAATTTTTTCAGATGGTCCAAAGGATGATAGGTGTTAGAATTGATAAAGGGATGAAACTACTATTATTTAGTTTGACCAGGGTGTTCGAGGTGCAAAAGTTTTTTATATCGCTAATGAAGTTATTGGTGGTTGATTGGAAATTAAAGTGGTCCCAGATGTTGGTTGCATTTGGGCATGAGATAAAAGTGTGTTCAATATTTTCCAGGGTGTTGGGATAGAAGAAACAAGCGTTAGGAATGAATAATGCGTCTTATGTAAAGGTTGGCCGCAATAGGGTGTTCATTTAATATAGGAGCCAAAGGAAGTGTTTTATTTTATTAGAGGTGTTGACTTTCCAGATCCAATTGTTGTCAAGGTCAGTTGAATCGTAGGTGAAATTTTGTGATGATTGCATGAAAAGATTATAAGCGTCTTTTGAGGAAAAGTTTCCTTTTGGAGATGTATTCCAAAAGAAAGAATCAACTCTTGGATTGGATTGTTTTATGTAAGTATTATGGATAAGATTTTATATTTCCGTAGGAATTATAGCAGACATAATTGAGAAATTTCAAACCTTGTGTGAAAGGATGTGACTTACTTTATGATATAAGTCATCTAAAGAAAGAGGAGCTTGAAGGTGATCTAGCAGATTGCTATTAGTGTAGAGTCATCTATCATGCCAAAGGTTAATGTTTTCCCGGTTTCCTATATTCCATAACTCCCCCTTGCAAAAAATGTGGTTGTTCCTGCTAATACTTTCCAAATGTAGGAGTTTTTGGGTTTATGGGAGATAATATTGTTGGATATTCTATTTTTATATTTTGCCTAGAGAATTTTTACCCATAGATGAGAGGCATTCTTCATGAGTCTCCAGTTAAGGCTCAAAGCCTCGAAATTAGAGTAGAGTTTTTCCCTTCAGCTGTATGGATCCCCAAACCACCTTTTGTTTTTAGGCCTAGTAACCACTTGCTAGTTAGCTAGATGAATTTTTCTTTTTTCATCGGTATAACTCCAAAGAAAGTTTCTCTGAATTCTATCAATACTTTCAGTTATATTTTTGGGAAGCACATTTATTTGCATAGCATAAGTTGGAATGGGGTTTACAACAGACTTGATTAAGGTAATTCTTCCTGCAATGGAGAGGAATTTAGTTTTTCATCCACTTAGTTTGCTATTCATTTTGTCAATAATGAATTGGTAATCTTTCTTTGTTGGATAGAGGTTGGTCATTGGGAGATAAAGGTATTTCCCAAAGTCGTTAGTTTCCTGGATTTGAGTATAGACCAAATGGATAAGGCGACTGATGAAGTAATATTCTTGGAGAAGTAAATTTTAGATTTTGTGAAGTTTATTTTTTGTCCAGACATCTCCCCAAAATTCTAGAAAATGGATAGAATAGAGTTAGCATTATCTATGTTTGTTTTCACAAATATGATAAGGTCATATACAAAGAGTAAGTGCATTAAAGTTGGCATTACAGGTGTAATTTTTATGACATTCCAATTTCCTTGCGAAGTAGCTTGAAAAATAAGTCCAGATAGAGATTCCATGCATATTATGAAGAGATAGGCTGATAGAGGATCTTCCTGTCTTATGCCTCTCGACGATTGGAAGACTTTAGTCGGCTTTTCATTTATTAGGATAGAGATAGAAGAAGAAGTAACACAGTTCATAATTAAAGAAATTAATTCTTCTGGGAAATTAAGGCTAGTTAGGGAGAAGCGGATAAAGGACCATTCAATTCTGTCGAAAGCCTTTTTTAAGTCTATTTTGATCATCATTTTGCAAAGATTACCTTTTGTTTTATTGAAAGAATGGATAGCTTCCTGAACAACAATAGCATTATCCGAAGCTCGTCTATTCGAAATGAAGCTACTTTGAGTCGGGTTAATAATTTTATCTAGAAAAGGTCTGATTCTATTGACAAGGATCTTGGTGATCGTATTGTAGATAGTGTTACAAAGACCTATAGGTCGATAATGTGTGACTTGTTCCGGCATTGTATTTTTTGGTATAAAGAGATTAATTTCTGAATTGATGTGTTTCCAGGATAACGCAACCATACAAGTTTTAATAATGGAGAGATTAGTGTCATTCCAAAAATTTTGAAAGAAAATGGGATGCAGTCCGTCCGATCATAGGGCTTTCAATGGTTTAAATAATTTAATGGCTTTGCTAATCTCATCGATCGTAAGTGACTTATTGAGAATTTGATGGTCATCGTCTGAGGGGGTATTGCCCTTAAGCATAACCCTTAAAATGGGGCATTTCGTTAACTCGGTTGTGTATACACCTATATAGTGATTTTTGATAATTTTTTAATCTCTTTCGGATTGAACGACCAGTTACCAACTGAATCAACTAGTCCCGGAATTTTATTTCTACATATTTGTTTATGGTAGAAATATGAAAGAACCTGGTATTAGTGTCACCATCTAGCGTCCATTGAATTCTAGATTTTAGCTTCCAGAAGTCCTCTTCTTGTTTTAGAATACTATTAAAATCACGACGAAGAGTTAATTCTAGATCGTAGTGAAAATTAGATTTTCTAGTCGGGTCCTATTTTTGGAGGCCATTCATTCTAGCTAAAATAATCCTTTTTTTAAGAGGTTACCAAAGTTTTCTCTATTTCAAGTGGTCGCATCATACTTAAAATGAATAGTGGCGTTTTGGTAGTTGTAATTATCGTGCCAACTATTTTTAACAATGTTTTTGAATTCTGGGTGGGGCAGCAACATAGTTTCAAAATAAAAGTTCAAAGTAACAATCTTATCACTTTTAATAAGATTTAGTAAAAGAAGACAGTGGTCTGAATAAACTCTAGGAATATACGTAACTTTTGAGTTAGAAAATAAGTTATGCCATAACGGATTACAAAGGAAATGATCAAGTCTTTCCATAATTATACTGGAGTGGTTTTTATGCATATTGGTCCAAGTAAATTTTGGACCAACAAAACCTAGGTCTATCATATTTAAATTATTAATGCAGTCTATGAAACTAGCGATTCTTCTATTGTCAATTCCATTCCCACTGAATTTTTCTAACGTATTAGTAACTTCATTAAAGTCTCCTCCCATTAGCCAAGAGCCATTAATTTTTGTGGAAGTATCATTCAAATTTTTTCATGGAACTTTTTTATAGTGATAACTATTTCTAGCGTAAATAATAGAAAGAGTCCATGGTGTAGTATTTGGACTTACCTGGAGGCTTGCATGTATCTTCTATTCCGTAAGGACTAATGGATTCATAATTAATTCATTGTTATTCCAAAAGATTGTTATACCACCTAAGTATCCTGTAGCCGTCACATGTATGATATCCGTGAATGGTAAAAGTTGCATGAGTGGTTCTTGATCCAATAACCTAGTTTTTGTGAACACTAGTATTGTGGTATTATGAGCAGCTATAATTTCCAGTACATTCCTTCTAAAGGCCGGACTATTTGCGCCTCTACATTCCAGATGAAGATAATCTTCATGGATGGTTGTGTTCGAGGTGATGATACCCCTCCTGGTGCCAGTGACATCTCTAGGTTTATCGCAATTTGGTTCTGGAATAAGGAGAAGTCCATGTTTTGCCTCTTTGTTGTTGCTAATAGGATGGCATACTGGTGCATGTGATTCTCCGAATAGGATTTGATGTTGATTGAAAACTTTGAAACTAGCAGAGGGATTGTCACCAGAACACATTCTTCTGCACTTCTTCTAAAAGTAAACGTTAGTAAGTCCTCGAGTATGATCAGAATCATTACCTGGGTGACATCGTTTGGTATTATTTCCTCTTGATCCTCGTCTGATATTGAACATTATTGTCGTAGGATAATTTACATTATGGCGATAGTTGATTGTTGTCCGGTATCTGTGGCACTTCTTAGTCATGTATCATGACCTCCCACGTTGTTGACATGGCTTGCATGAGAGGACTGAACCAATTTGAATAGTTTATTTGTTGGAATGATTCCCAACTCATGTTCGTGTTATTTTCCAACATTAAGTTCATTTGCAAGTGTAACATCGTTGCTCCTAATTCTATTAGGTGTTGGTTCTGCATGTAGTGGGCATTCACTAGATTGTGGTAATTTTGAATTAGTTCCGATAGCATAGCAATGGGTGAAAAGAAGCCCATCGATAGAGGATTATTTTGAGTCATTTCATTCGTTTGTTGTGTCATCCAGTTTGTTGTCCAATTAGGTTGGTATATCGGAATGTTGTCGTCTAAGCTTTGGATTGGTAGCGCCTCCCAGTTGTGAATTTGGTTGATGTTCTGCATGGGCTGGTATTTCTCGTTTGTCCACTTGTCGGGGTTGTTTAATGATGGTTGGATTTGGGTCATTGGTGTGTGGCGGCTTTGTGAGTTCCAGAGGCGATGATTGAGAAGACGGCGAGGCATATCCGGGCTTGGTGGAGTGAGTTTGTGGTTGGGTGAGTATTGTTGGCGAAGATGTAGGATTTATAGTTGATTTTTGAAGAAGGAAGTGACGGTTTGATAGTAGGGTTATTGTTCATGCTAGGGTTATCATGGGATGAAGTACTTGCTATATTAGTAGTTGTATTGTGTTTTAATTGTTCATTTAAAGGATATGAGTTGACGTACTCTTTCTTTTTTAGGTGAGACCATTTGGATATTTTCGTTGGTAGGTAAAGCTTGAGAAGAAACGTGAGAAGATGTAAATTTTTAGTATGATAGTTGGGAGATAAAAAGGGAGTGTAATTAGTATTATGGTTGTTTGAAAGATGAGTGTTGAGGTGAATTAAAGGAGCAACTGTAGAATGATTTGAAGTATCACAATCTTTACAGGATTCACTATTTATAGAAGTACAAGAAGTATAGGTTTCACTATTTGGGCTATTTAGAGGCTTTAGAATAGGGGGGTGGGGTAGGAGTAATTGAATTATTTGCAGAGAAACTAGAAGACTTATCTTTTATGAAAGAGTTGGTAAAATGAGTGGTTGGAGTATATTGTGAAGTTGAGCACATGTTGAAAAGATTATTTTATTTTAGGTGTGATGTGGATGGGTTTAGCATCACCTCTTTGGGATTTTCGTTGGCCATCGTGGCCATTGCGATATCTATGTCTTTTTGTAGTGGTGTGGAAGTATACGTGGGTGATGAGGGATCAATTCTTTTTTCTCCATTATTTTCAGAAATTGAAAGATTATGAAATCTATTAAAATTCCTATGATTATGAGGATTTTTTCTGATAGCATTGGAATTATAAGGTAACTTATTTTTTTGTTTTCTATCATAAGAAACAGTGGTCCAAGTAAAATCGTCACTATTTTTATTTTTTTCATTTTTTTCTATTTTTTTCTTCTTTTTCTATTTTTTTTGTTTTTTCTTTTTTTTCAATCTTTTCTTTTTCTCCATTTGTCTTTTCTGGATCTTCTTTTTTTCGTCATTTTTACTAATTTTTTTTCCATCAATACTGTCTTCTCTTACTTCCTGGGAATGAGCAGTGGAATGATTGGCCGGAGTGCTTAAATTTTTTTTTATATTTTTTGGACAGTAATGAATGTTATGACCTCAACAACCACATAATTGGCATAAAGGAGTGGTACTTTCAAAAAGAATCTTTTGGAGGTAAGACCCAATAAGAACATTTGGAGGGAGAGGTTTATTAAGAGGTGTTAAAATGCATAATCTAGCGTATCGTCCTTTTGAAGCATTTCTTGTGCAACTGTCTATTTTTAGGACAGTTCCTATAGTGTTGTCAATTTTTTGCAGGATTTGGTGATCGTAGTATTCAGTGAAAAATTCAGGAAGTCGTATCCAAATAGTAGTGTAGTTTGGGCTTTCCGTTAAGCGATTGAACTTGGGTTCCCATTTATGGGTGGAAAGATATTGAGAGCCGATGAACCAAGGTCTATGAAGGAGGAATTTTTCATAATTTTGTTTGTGAATGAACTTAATGAGGTAAAAGTTCTCCCCTAGGTCAATGAGGTTTAGATCTTTGTTGAGGTTCCATAAATCTTTTACTGTAGATCTAAGATAGTTATAACCTTGATTTTTGCCCGAAAGTTTCACTATAACAACTTGTTTACAAGGGATATATATAATCTTTTTTTGTTAGAAGCGGAAATGGGTATGAAAAAGGGGTGACTTGACTTATTTTCTTGTTCATCGTCTAGGTTGAAAAGATGAAAGTCTTCTTGGATAGAGTCAATGAGATTAATAGGGTTGTCAATTAATACTTTGTCTTTAAAGCTCATAGTACTGGAGGAGTGGATGTTGTATGTACCTCTTTAGGTTTATTTATGCTTTTTGTCAGTAGATCTTCATCCTGTGGGTGCATCGCTTCATCTGTCATATCTATTGATGGTTGTTGGAAGCTAATGATTGCAGTAAATGCTTAATATTTTCTTTTCCTTTTTTAGAAAGAAGGTAGAGACTTTCTCTCTCTTTGCAATTTTAGTTGGGAACAATGACCTGTGATTTAACTTCAATGATCTAGATAATAGTAAATGCAACTTCAAATTGCATTTTTTCCCTAAACCAAAATTCAACGTAGCCGAAAGAAAGTATGACGACTAACACTTACTATCGACATGTTGCATAAACTTACAACTATAAATTACAAATTCTGAGAAAATAAAATTTTTTAGATTGACTTATGAATTTTAATTTTGCAATTCCTCACCAAAGACAGTAACAGAACCATTTTAATTTTATACACAGACAAATTCTGACCACTCTTCATTTCAATAACATATAGTCACACCTCCATAATTCTTTCACATTTCTGATCAAATCTTTAACTTTATCACTTGCATTTACTTCAACTTGAAATTCTAAAGTTGACAACTCCACTCTCACTCTGATTTTTTTCTGATTTGGCTATTAGGGGAATGGGAAAATCCAGAAGAATTAATGAAAAGGGACCAACTTTTATTAAGTGAATTCAATTTTTCTTGATTATTAAAGTAATTTTCCGCAGCTGGAAGCCCCTGAACCTTAGCAGTGATGAGGATATTTTGTTAAACTAATATTTTTTTATAAAAATTATGCAAGATATTTTACTTTTAATATATCAAATTAAATATAATACAATATATAAGATATAATGTCAACATGACTAATACAAATGTAATTAATATTAGCATTATTATACACTTTATTCAGCAACCATTAGAGAGAAAAATATAAGAAGTGCTAGAATAAATTTAGTATAGGGCTGTGTTAGCTTTATTGTACCATTCTTTTCGAAAAAATAAAAAAGTGGAGGCGACTTGAGGAACAACACTTTTTTCTCCCACTGATAACACGCACAGTGGAATGCAACATACAAAGCAGCATTAACGATACTATACTTTTTTTTTTTTAATTGTCACATTTTTTAAGAATTAAATAATATAAATTTTGATCAATATTTTAAAATATTAATTTTATTATATTAATAAATAAAAATTACAACTTATACTAATACTTTTTAATATATATATATATATATATATATATATATAAAATAAAAAATAAAAATTATATCTCATTAAGTTTTAAAATTTATTTAAAATAATTATAAATTTGACATAAAATTATTATATAAATTAGATAATATATTATCAAAATCATAACACAATATTATAATAAATACTATTAATACAAAATCACCTCACTACATCAACGAACCAAAAAAGTTTACCGCAATAGTGAATCTATAATATATTAAAGGTGATTTTGAATTTTTTGTCTTTCATTGAAAGAGTTCGTTTAAATAAAATTGTATTTTCACTATTTTCTTCAATTTATTAGTTAATTATTTATATTATATTAACTAGACTACATATATGAAACTCCTAAAATATATGAAAGGAGAATCAATTAATATTTTTCTTTGTACTGATTAATTAGAAAAATACTCCTAAAATAAGACTTTACTAAAGAAATACTTCTATAAATATGAGATGCACATAAACTAGAGAAGAAATCAATTTACTTATTGGGAAAATATGATTGATGTTAATCTAACTTGATTCGGTTGCATGTCTAGATTGGTGGATAGTTAATTTTTTAAGCCTCAACTTCTTCATGGTTTTTGTCAACATTATAGAATTCAACGTGTGTGTATATATATCTTCTTTGTTTTCATTCAAGTCATTGTTTAGGGTCAAAGTTTTCGTTCAGACATGAATTATTTTCATCAAAATTGAAGCTTTGTGACCACTATTGTATTATTTTATTGTAGTTTACAAGTCGTAGATGAATTTACAGGTACTAGATGAATGTCGATCGATTTTGAAAAAAAAAATTACGTAAAGATTAGGTTTAATTGTATTATTTTTAAATCTCTGTTTTGAGAATTTTTTTGTGTAAATATTAATTTTAGTTGTATTATTTTAATATCTCTATTATCGTATTATTTTGTTATAGTTTATAGGTGGTAGATGAATGTCAGACAACTTTGAGAAAACTTTTGTGTAAAAGTTAGATTTAATTATATTATTTTGATATCTTTATCATTGTATTATTTTGTTGCAGTTTACAGATGGTAGATGAATGTCGATCAGTTTTGATAAATTTGTTTGATAAATTTTAGGTTTAATTAATTAAATTCTCCAAACGATGTTGAATTTAATTATTATATTCATCTTTATTACTTAAACAAATATCTTATTTAGTAATGTTTGAATTAAATAAAATGAGGTACACGCGCAAGACGCGTAGAACTAAATTAGTTCTTTTAAATGCATAAACATGGCCACAAAAAATTTATGATTTATTAATGGATTGGTCGGATAAAATCATAAAATATAAAACATCGGGATAAGTTCTAAATTTTTAAAAGATCAAAAATATTAAATTTTGGCCAAGAAATCACTTTTTTCCCAGTTTTTTGGATCTTAAAATTTTTGCAAAGAATTTGTGCCAAAAACTAAATCTTGCCACTTGGAATATCGGTCCTAACTGTCAGAATATGAAACATGTAGGGCTATAAAATACAACTTGAGTAAGAAAACCAGGAGAAGTTGTAAGAATATGAAAACCTGAAGGAGTATATCTAAATATAAGAGACTTGGGAGAATCTGGAACTGAAACTGAACCTACCTCGGGTGGGGGAGGGGGCGGGGGGTTAGGGATGTACAACCTAGGAGATTATAGAGCTGTCAGCTGTGTACTTGTGTACCCTCAAACTCAAACCTCTCTGCTACGCTTTTAGATTTGCTAGATCTGTTAAAAGGAAAGATTTGCTCTGTCCAACAAACCAGGTAACCACCTATCTTTTTCCATACAGAAAATTCCTCAACAGTATTAATTTCATAGTATATGTTTATTTGTGTTGTTGTCACAATCACTTGTAATTTTATGTAGACTCTTCCATTGTTTTGCCTTTTTGGTTTGTATTTCATTGTTTTAATGTGTGTCTGCCCTCCTTTTCCTTTTCGAATTTGGTTAGTACATTCTGTAATCTTTTGAGATTTTGGTTTTCAAGACTTTGTAAATCCTTTCGTAAGTTGGTTTGGTTTAGGAGAAGGGAATAACAACAAAACTCCTTTCATAAGTTGGTTTGGTTTAGGAGAAGAGAATGACAGACGCTTATAAATTATTTTCATCCATAGGCTTAGAGACAGGGTATTAAAGCTCCAGAGAATAATTTTGGAGGCGTGGCGATGGAAGAGAAGAGTGATATTGTAGATGCAACAGACGATGATCGAATTTCGAAATTGCCAGAGCCAATTTTGCATCACATACTGTCTTTCCTACATGCTAAAGATGCTGCACGAATGAGTACATTGTCCAAGGTTTGGGATAGTGCTTGGAATTCACTCCCCTACTTAAATTTTGGTGATAAATTATTCTCCAAGTCAAAAGACATACCACGTCTTCTGCGTGCTGTGGATCAAGCTCTAGCAAATCGGAAAAAGCACAAGATTTCCATTCAAAAGTTCTCTCTATGGTTACCACATTATCATGAGCTTTGTTATGTCAGCAGCTGGATTAATATGCTCATAGCTTGTAATGTCAAAGAGTTGAAACTAAGAGTAAACAGACCTGTTTATGAAGGTGTCCTTGATTACAACAGCTTGACCGAGGCAATCTTTGATGCCAAAACACTAAATGTGCTGAGTTTGGATGGATTTAATATTGAAATGCCCTCAGATGATGGTATGATAAAGTTTACATCTTTACGCGAGTTGCACCTCTCTGATGTATTTTTAGACGAGCAATTTCTTCAGGCTCTGTGTACAAGCAGCTGCAATTTAGAGGACTTTTCTTTGCAGGACTTTGATGGACTTGCCAGTTTTCAAGTTGCTGAAACTTCTTTACCTAAACTGAAAAGGGTAAACTTGAAAAATTGCCCTTCTGTATTCCAATTGGTTGATATCGCGTCAATTAATATTGAAGACCTTAAAATCTCCACTATTGATGGGAATCTAAAAGTTGTTAAAATAACTGCTTGCAAAGCCCTCAAGACGTTGCACCTCAATGAGGTTGCTGTCACCGACAAATGGTTAGAGGACCTTTTTTCCAGTCTACCCAACCTTGAAATCCTTGGGTTATTAGGGTGCGAGGCATTGAAGATGATGAAGATCACGAGTGACGAGCTCAAACAACTGACAGTGTTTTATTGTAGCAATCTGATTTCTGTTGAATTGGATACTCCTAATTTAATGAAGTTCCACTACAGTTATGATGCATTATCAACATTCAGATTGAAAGCTTCAGTTTTGCTGGAAGCAACTTTGTACTTGGACCCACAAACTAACTACTTTGAATGGCAGTCAAAGCTCACAAAATTTCTTGCTAACTTTAATCATTCCAAGTTTATTAAATTATTGTGCGACTGTGACAAGGTATGTCCCATAAATTCTCTAGTTACACTGCTTAAAGAAGCAGTTTTTTGCGTGTTTCTTATAAATTATTTCTCTTTCTTGGATGCAGGTAATAGTTATACCAAAATACCTGAGAGAAAACTTGCTTCCTCCCCTTTATGGTACCAATATTTTGCAAGTGTGCCTTGGGAATCTATCGAATTATTCTGTTGTCGACATTATTGATAGTATCCTTTGGATTTCTCCTCACCTGGACACCCTATCTTTTACCGGAGCTCTCAGAATGACCATGAAGGTAATAGTTTTGTCCTTTAAAGGTACTAAGTTATGAAATGATTGAAAATAGTATATGAGGTTTCCTTAAACCTTTATTATTATATTGGTTTTCTCAAGTTTTTCTCCGGCTTTACGTGTCTTTTTATTCTCCTACAAACTAGTCATTTTAAGCCGTTTATAAGAATGCCTAAGGTTCCAAACTGTTATTAGCCCATTAAAAGTTGTTCATGTAAATATTGTTGCTCCAAAATATTTGGAACATTATTTATTGACCGGTTAATGGTTTTATTTGTCTGTGGTTACTTGACAAATTGTTGCGATTTTATAAACCGGAAGTTATATGCTATGTTACTCGGACCGTTCAAAAATGTTGACGGGTGCGTGTCGGATCCTTCAAAAATAATGTATTCTTGAAGGATCCAAC
Organism: Capsicum annuum; assembly: GCF_002878395.1. Taxonomy (NCBI): domain Eukaryota; kingdom Viridiplantae; phylum Streptophyta; class Magnoliopsida; order Solanales; family Solanaceae; genus Capsicum; species Capsicum annuum. The sequence continues at coordinate 199,054,931 of NC_061116.1, read as the reverse complement.
ATGTGTTCGGCAACAATTTTGGAGAGTCGGAGCAACTTAGGTTATATGCAGTCGGTCAACTTCAACAAGAAAAATGTAAAACTAAGGAATTCAAGTCTTAAAAATTCTTTATACTTTACATTTGCTTCTCTTTCCTGCTCAAACTGAATATTGTTTTGATCTTACCTGATTGGGTGAAGCTTCCCCTTCGTTGTGATTGTTTCCTCCTATTCTTTCTAGCTCTACTCTAGTCCTCTGTGTGCGTGCCCACCCCGAAGGAGAGGAAAAGTACCACCGTTTATTTGTCTTCCACTAGTTAGTCCAGTGACTTGTAAGTTGTTACGTTAACTTTTTACCTTAATTCCTGTTGTTCACTGACTGATTTACCTCGTTTGACAGTTCATATATAAAGACGAAGATGCATCGGATGAAGATGAGAAGCCTTGTTGTGCATCTCTACCTTGGAAATGTTGGAGGCATACATTGAAGAAAGTCGAATTGCAAAACTTTGCTCTTATGGAGCAACAGGACTTGGGAAACTACTTTTTCGCAAATGCAGACATCTCGGAGATGGTTGAGATCCCCGGGGAATGCAGCCTTTGATCAAATATTTCTTCTCAGTTGTTGTACTTCAAATAAAACTTTTCACTTTTCTTGGTTTTCTCGGTGAGGTTTTGTTTATTCTTTAATCTGTTGATAGTCAATTATATATGCTTTTTAATAAATTCGCTCATGCCAGTTCTAAAGAGGAGCGTCGGAGTAACTAGTAAAGTTGTTGTCATGCGACCGGGAGGTCAAGGATTCAAGCCTTGAAAACAGCCTCTGGCAGAAATGTAAAGTAAGGTTGCTTACAATATACCCTTGTGGTGGGTCATTTCTTGGACACTGCACATAGCAAAGTCTTCAGTGCACTGAGCGGTTCTTTGTTTTCCGCTCGTGCCAGTTCGTACTTTGGGTTGCTAGGTACTTTATGAAGATGTGTTTAATCTTCTATCTCTTGAACGTTTATTTGCAACATGTGTGTAATAAGTTCTAGTGGTATCAAATATGTTTATCCTAGGAGACAT
>NC_061116.1:199003004-199050885 GCF_002878395.1 Capsicum annuum | reverse complement strand
TTTGGATTTTCTACGGTTGAATCACAAGATAATTGGAGTTGAAATTTAGCTAGGGTTTCTTAGTCTTCAATAATGGATGATAAATAATGGATATGAGGCTAAGTATATGTATATAATGACCAATTTTCGTTCATGAGGTGATGGAAAATGACCATATTGCCCTTAAAATTTTAAGTAAATTCGAATCTGTCCATGGTGGACTGTTCTGACAAGATAAAGTTGATCGACCATAACTCTTTGCTCCGATATCGGATTTGGGTGAAATTGGTATTGTTGGAAAGATAATTCAAAGGGCTTTCATTTCATATAAAGTAGGCCACCCAGTTCGTCCTGTACAAGGAGTTATGATCGTTTGAAGTTGACCCTAAAAATCTGTTTTGAGAGGCTAAAGTAAAACGAGTATAACTCCTTACTCATATGTTGGATTTCGATGAAACCAATTGCATTGGAAAGAAGACTCAAAGATCTTTCTTTTGATGGGTCGTACCTTTCCCAGTTCATTATATTAAGGGAGTTATGAGCGTTCAAAGTTGACCCAAAAAACTGGCAGGCCTCAGTAGTTTGTGTGCAGGAAATTTTCCTGCACATTTACTATTCACCATATCCCGGCCACCGTTTTATAGTTTCGAACGTGGTCGATTATATCCGAAACTTATCCGTTTTCGGAAATCTTTATATCGTTGGAAAGCTTATTCAATAACCTTCGTATGGAACCATCGACGGGCAAATTCCGGTATAAATAAAATAAAAAATTAATTTCATATAAATAAGACCAATACACGTACTTGAATACGCCAATACATGTACTTGAATACGGGGTGTTACAGACCTTTAAGCTTGCAGTGCTCACAAGTGACATTTGAATTATATGATGAGAAGTAAAGCCTCTTATCCCTCTGAAAATCAGTCTTTGAGTCTAATGCAAACTCAGAACTCCCAGGTACAATCCTTAATACTCCAGCATAATTAGCACCATAGGACACAACTCTTTGACTCTCATCCCTAATGATTATTCAGTGGGCTTGATTAACAGTAGGCAATGGACTCATCAATAAAATTTGACTTCTAGCTTGTGAAAAAGACTCATTTAACCCTAATAAAAACTGATAAAGCTTGTGTCTCTGTAAGTATATCAAGAACTCTTTAGACCGAGGGAAATTACAAGCAAGTGAGGGCACCATTGACTCAAATCCATCCCATAATGCTTTTAGCTTAGAGAAGTATGAAGCCACTGACTGGATTCCTTGCTTAATTTGAGAGATTTCTTGATGAAGATCGTAGGTTCTTGATCCATCAAGTTTATCAAATCTTTCCCTTAAGTCTTCCCAAACAACATGTGTATTAGATGCATATACTACACCCCCAATTAGATCACTAGCTACAGAATTCATAATCTAAGATAGAACAACTGTATTTACTCTTTCTCGTTGCCTCATAGCTCCACTAGATACGACTCTCTTTTGCAAGAACCATCAACTAATCCTAGTTTATTACGACCTAAGAGGGAAATTCTCATGGACTTACTCCATTGAATGTAATTCTCACTATCTTTTAGTTGGAAAGATAACACAGTTAGACCACTTACATCAGTAGAAGCTAGGAATAGAAGGTGATTTTGATCAATAGTTGTGTTGATTCCTTGCCCTGTAATTGAAGTATTCTCTCGACTATGACTAGGAGTCTCTCCATTTCCATTCCCAGTCGCCATGACAGAATAATATTTGCAGAAGCCTAGAGAAATCTTAAAAAAGAACTGCAAAACAACCAGAATTATCACTAACTGCAGAAATTACAGTGATTCTTGACTCGAGTATGACTGAAATCACAAACTGTGATTGAGATACCAATCTTGATCGATATACAATGAACTTTATCCAGTGATTGACTCTGATACCATGTTGATTATCACAAGATCAATATAATGATCTTGAGTAATTCTCAGAACACTTGATTGTACAGAGAAGAAGAGAAGCAGTAAGTAGAGTTAAGAGAAGAGAGAAGAAAAGAGAGAGTAGGATTGAATGATTATCATTACTTGGTTCTTCTTTGTAATGTACAAGTGATATATATACCGTAGTGAATATAGTGATAACCAACTCCTAACAACTATATGATGATCTAACAACTAAGTGATAACTAACCTTTAACTAACTTTGTGACTTGTAACTAACTTTAACACATTAGAGACTTAAGCTACTAATAATAAGATGATTAAGAGCATGTGATCAATTCATTACTTAACACAAAGCTATCACATCGATTGAGATATCCCAAAGGACTGGCTATTTTATTATATAAATTTATGTGATAGCTTATTCCACCGTCATTAAAAAAAACTTATTTCATTATTGTATTATAAACTATGGATAAATAACCGTATGACTAATCATTCTCCATTTTATTCCAAGATTATTATTTCTCATTCATCACACCAAACCAAAACATAATGTATCATAAGCTGTCTGGTTGTGTTTGAATTCAAAGGGATATATAATACTAGGTTATATTAATTGTCGTGTTTGAATTTAAAAGGGATAACACTAGATTGTTGAAAAATAAATACTTGTACTTCGACATTGAAAGGAGACCTGATAGGCCTATCTACTTGCATGAAAACGTCAATAACTTAGCATAACCAATACTGCATTAAACTTATCTTTTATAGTTGTCACAGTATAATTCACGATATTTAGTTTCAGAGTGAGAAAAAGAAGTGAAAATTACGTGGTGTTACGTGTTACTTCCTCCATCTCATATTAGTTGATTATATTATCTCATAATAATTTAACCATCTTATTAAATTAAGAAAATATTAATTATATTTTTTCATGTTACTCTAGCAGTTAATTTTTTTGAAAGTATTCACATGTACTTTAAGTTTGTGAGAAGTTTTTTAAGGGATTAATTAGTAACATTACTTTCTTATGATTTCTCAAGCACCATGTAAAACGAAAAGCATTGAAAGTGTTCACACTTATTTTAAAGTTTACAAGAAGTTTTTTTTTTTTTTACGTGAATTAATAACATTACTTTCTTATGATTTCTTAAGTTTAAGTATCGTGGAAAATGAAAAGTGTTCAACTAATGTAGGACGGAGAAAGTGGGAGGTTCCTAAATGGGAAAATTTCAGAAATAGCAACTCTGTAGTCTTAATTATAACTTTTATAACAACAGTTTAATAATTACGAAAAATAACAAATTGTATTTATATTTAAGTAAAATGTTACTATATAAATACATATACAAATATATATGTATTACTCATAAATACATATGCACAACTGAAAAATACATATTCTTCTATTACTATGAAGTGGGTAAAATATTGCTACTTTTGCTATAAGTTGTAATTTTGAAAAAGTATTGTTATTTATTGTAATTATAGTCTTAAGGATGCTAGTTTCTCTAATTTTTTGATAAATCATGTGACTTGTGAGTAGGTAATATTTTTTTGTCGTAAATTCTATACTTATTTTCAGACAATTTCTTTTATAGGAAGGAGTGAGTATAAGTTTAAGGGAAACCATTCACCTGAAAATGGGGGAATTAATCATCACCTAAACCTTTCTCCAAGTACGATTATTGCTAATTAAGGCCTATAATTTATACTAGGTAAGTGTTTTAAGTTTTAATTTAAGTATTTTTACAAAATCAAATACTAATTGGAAGTTTCTAAACATATTTTCTGGCTATGACCAAAATATTTGAATCTGTGATCCTAATAATTTTTATTTTATTTTTTTTTGGGTTTCCAAGGTATTCTCACAGCCGGCAGTCGTAAGACTAATCCTCCGTTCCACTATCCGCACACTAAACGGTAGAAAACTGATCACAAAGTTTTCTTCATTCACCAGAGGTGGGGATCGAACCCCCAACCTCTAAAAAATAAAAAGGTTACTACTGGAAGAGATTCGTAGTCATTATTAAAAGAAAATCAAAACAACACGCCACCTTATTTTATTAGATTACTTTCTTAATTTATGTGTCATTTTTTCTATTTTTTTAAAAGTCAAACAATTTACATTTGATCGGAAATCTATACATGAAACCTTTAAATTTTTTAAAATAAAATTTATATTTATGAAAACTACGTAAGAAGTACTTGAAGTCACAATTATTAATAATTTTAAATAGTAAAAAGAAAAAAATATTACATTCAAAAATAAATTTATTTGAAGCTTAAAATCTAAAAAGTGACACGTAAAATGAGACATAGAGTATTTATTTAGTTAATAAAAATTTATACTCAGTCTATTTATTTTTATTTGTCTATTTTTTTATTGACACAAGAATTAAAAGAATAGGAAATGATAGCAGTAATTTTACCATATTACTCTTTAAATTTAATACTTCAAAAAATATACTAAATAATAATTATATTTAAAAATAAAATAAATAAAAATAAATTAATTATTCATTAATTTTATAAATTAAATAAATATTGTTGAATATCTATAATCTATAATCTATCTATATCTATATCTATAATCTATAATATATTAAAAGTGTGAAGACCCTTAGAAAAGTGATTCGAACTTTTTGCCCTTTATTAAAAGCTTCTGCAATAGACAAAATCGTCTTTTTACTATTTTTCTAAAATTATAATTATACATAAACACTAATAATAAATATTTTTTTTTAAAAAAATACATTTTATTTTAAGCAAAGCTTGTGAGAGTTTTGTTTTAGCAAAATAAAAAGTGGACGTATTTTTAGAAAAATAAATGGTTGCAATTAAAACATGGTGTGTTTACTTTTTATAACACAAGTCATTTTATGTCCTACTACAACTCAAATTCAAATTCTTTTTGGTTTATGAATACTCATTCTATAAAAGAAGTTGTTTTGTGTGGTGATGTTGAATTGTCACAAGAAATAAAAGGTATGTGTAGTTAATTTTTACTTTAGTTTTGTCGACTCTTTATCAATTTTCTTTGCAACTTACTTTTCATTAATTTTCAATTTCAATAATTTATTTGGATTGATAATGAATCATTGTAACTTTCTCTCGAATTGACTCTAAATTGATGATTAGCCTAGATCATTTAACACTTAGAAGTGTTTGGATGGTTGTTATATATTGTACATTATATTGTGTTTTTAGTTAACAAATAAATTTTTGTTTTGATTGTTACTTGAATTTTATTATATCATATTATTAAATACATTGAAAAGTGTGAAGCAAGACGATATAATAGACAAAATTATCATATACTATTTTCTTAAATTATTTTTCAATTTCATTAGGTTAATTTTTCTTCCATATTTTAGGATTCTTTATGTTTCTTTGTTTAGGATTTTGTAATGTTATGTTTAGGTTATTTGGGTTTCTTTATTTAGGGTTTCCTTTATTTTAGGCCTAAGATTCAAATTGGAAGCTTTTAAATTCATATTGGTATGGACTAACTTATATTTCAACTACATCGCTACAATCGATTAATTGGTCATCTAAAGAGGAAGATGTATGTAGAGAAAATTACAAAAGCTCAAGCAACAATGTGGCTTGAGAGAGACCCTAGCTTCTATGGATATGACATTTGCTTGCTGCAACATAGAAGTCATGTATTGGAGAATTAATTCACCATTATAATCTTCTATTTCAACAATTTCAATTCAATTCAAAGTTATTTTGAAGTCTAATTCATAGTCTATATAAGAAAAAACATTATTATATTTGAAGCAGTAGAAAAGATATACCGACTATTTGATCAAAAAGAGAAATTAAGTGGTAAGAAATTTGCAGGAGTGATGAGACTAAGTCAAATTGCGTAAGTTCATGAATTAACAAACATTAATTATTGGCTTACTGAACACATCAATCGTAATTTAAGGGATTGTTAATTTATTCCACCTACCTTATTTGTATCTTAATTATCTACAAATATTATATAACTAATTAAATAAGTTTTCCATCTTTAAATATTTAAAAGATGTTGAATTTAATTATTATATTTATATTTATTATTTAAATAAATAAAAAATTTGATTTAACATTTAAATTTATTAAAATAAGATAAACGCGTGAGACCCGTACACCTAAATTAATTTTAAAATAAAAAGATAGGACGAAGGAAGCGAATTACTCAATTTGTTTCTTTAGCCAAACCATGCACACGACAGGCCAATTACAAAACTACAGCGTCCTTTCCTAGAAGAATTTGTATCATACCGCTTTATAGAAGACGTGAAACTCACCGTCCGTTCGTTCATTTACTTTTATTTGTCACTTTTTCATATGAAATATTCATTAAAAAATAATTATGAATATAATTACAGTATAAGATTATCCTTATTAATTAATGTCTAGAGTAATATTTCTTGAAAAATTATTTGAACAATAATCATTTAATTCTAAGGATTAAATAAAATGAATTCTTTTGCCTTTTCTTAATATGTCAAAAAAAAAAAATTAAAAATAAAATTAAGAAAATAGTAACAAATGAAAGAAAAATGGTGTATCTAAATGTTTTTGCGTCGACAATTAGACGTGCGTTTTAAGCGTCTGGGAATGGCCAATAAGGCAGGAACAGTTGAGAATCTTTGTACATCTGCTTTAAACACCGTGTTATATTTTGCTTTTTTTATTTGTTTTCTAACAGAATTAAAACAAAGATGTATAAAAAGAAAAATTAGAGCCAAACATCTGGTGAGGTCTAATTAAATGTATGGGCACGTTGTTGGATATGAAAAAAAGGGGACAAATAATTTATCCAACTCATAATATTATTGAAGTCATTTTCTTTGCCCTACCAAAAATCATTTTCTTTGTTCGCAATGCAACTCAAAGGACCTCTCAATCCTCTTGTTGATTGATTGTATATTCTCCCTCTGAGTAATCTCTTTGCATTTAGTAATGTCTATATCTGACACCTTTGTTGCTTCTTGTTCAAAGTCATCTAGAATCATAGATTGGGTACAGTTAGAATCATCCCACTAGTTCAATTAGTATTCAATGTTCTTCATTTCACATATTTTTCGTTGTGGAGCAATCGTTAATAGAGAGAGTATTTTTGAACATTTGACGAGTTGAAGTGCATTTTTGAGTCGCCACTGTACAGGTCGCAAAATTTTGAACAAAAAAAACATAACGAAGGATAAATTTGACTTATTTTAAATAATTCCGAGATAATTTTAACTCTTTTTCTTTATTAAAATTTTATCCAGTTTGCTAATATTATCAAGTGAGATATAAAATGGGTAAAGTATACACATACCTTCCCCTAATATTATTATTAATCTAATAGTTATTTTTTAAGAAACACTTTCTGCTTGCCAATTAAATATCAGAAAATAATTTTCAAGAAGTGACTTTTCCTTTCCTTTTTTTTTTTTTTTTTTTAAACAAAGATACATCTTTTTTAAAATGTTTACCAACGCAAGCAGAGGAAACTTTCAGCAAGAAAATACGTGTTATTTATATAAGTGTTACCATCATTAGTTATTGCTAATTACTACATATATCTTTATCTCAATTCAGCAGTTGGCAGAGTAATAGTATTAATTTTCCTTTCTATATACATCACAAAACAGATCTATAATTAATTTTTGCAGTTGGATGAACTGTAGGAAAAACGTAGGTAACGCCAAAATGGGACCCCATATACTCGTACCACTCTCACTTTGTTATTAATTCATAATTTTTCTGAGTATCATAAATCCTTATGATCCAAATAGGAGCGAGACTAGCATATTTCAACTTCTTTTGGATACGAAATATAATATTATTTATATATAATTAAAATTAATTATATATAATTGATATTTGTTGAATTTACTTTAGTTATTGCAGTATTTTTAGCTGACAAGTTGTTTAGATAAGATGAATTTGAATTTTAAATTAAGTTATTTTATTTGATGAGATAATTTAGGCTTTTAAATTTCAAATAATATTGATTTTTATATTATGATGTGGCTATTTAAAGCCTCTGAAAGTTAATTGAAAGTCATTCCAATTTGTTGAGAGTAATTTTAACGCACTGCTCCATCTTTTGTAAAAAACTATCAATATTGAACCTTTTTTTGTTTTTGTTTTCATATTTTAAATATTTTTTGGTTGAAAATTCCGAGTCCGCCATTTAGAGTCATTTTAGTGCACCTGACTCCTTTTGTTTTGGGTGTTTAAAAGCAGCATTTTCTGCGGTAAAGTCCCAAGTCCTCATTTCTTCAAACTCCCCCTGAACTGTGTTTTGTTAACTCTGTCCAAGAAAAAGTAACGGAACTAGTAATAAAAAAGAAGGAAAAAAGCAAAATTTTCAGGTTCAACACAGCTGTTTTTCACTTTCCCGCTTCGAATGTGTTTCTTTCTGTCTTCACATTTGCTAGTAGAATAAAGTCGCAAACAGGATATTAAAGAGAAGGGATAAGGTGGGTGGGATAAAGGGTCTTGGTTTTTTCTTGTAAAGGCATAATCTTGAAACTTGGAGTTGAGTTCTTGACGTTAAAGAAAATGGTTTCAAGAAGGCTAGTAATGTCAAATGTGTTGTTGATGTTGTTAGCATTATTGGGTTCATATGTTTTTTCTGGAATGTGTTCTGTGTCATACGACAACAAGGCTATTATTGTGAATGGACAAAGGAGAATTCTTGTTTCTGGATCTATTCATTATCCAAGAAGTACTCCTGAGGTACGTTTTTGTGAAATGCAGTTCAATATATTGGTTATTTGTTCTTTTAGGGGAAATGAGTTTTCTTGTAAAGTTGTTTTCTTGATTTTATTGTTTTGGTGTTGGATAGATGTGGCCGGATCTTATTCAGAAGGCAAAAGAAGGAGGAGTTGATGTCATTCAGACTTACGTTTTCTGGAATGGGCATGAGCCTGAACAAGGCAAAGTAAGTAGAATTTTAGACCTTTGCTGATAATTTTCTTAAATTTACTTGATGTTCAATAGATTGTGAGTGAAAGTTAAGCCGAGCGTCTATCGGAAATAGCTTCTCTACCTCTTGAAGGTAGAGGTAAGCTATGTGTACAAACCATAACCTCCCTGGACTCCTCTTGTGGGATTAAAGTGGGAATGTTGTTGTTAAAAATTGAGACCTTTGGTGATAGTTTTCATAAATTATGATATTCAATTGTGTGTATAAAAAACGAGACCTTTTCATGATTTACTGATATTCAATTTTTTTTTTTTTTTGCAGTATTATTTTGAAGAGAGGTATGATCTAGTGAAGTTCATTAAGATAGTGCATCAAGCAGGACTCTATGTGCATCTAAGGGTTGGGCCTTATGCTTGTGCTGAATGGAATTTTGGGTAATGGATCAAACTTCTTATATCCTATCTGCTAAATTTGTGACACCCATTTTGAAATAAAGTTAAATTCTTGCTTTGTCTGTTTCAATTTTAGGGGTTTTCCTGTTTGGTTGAAGTATGTTCCAGGTATTAGTTTCAGAACAGATAATGAGCCTTTCAAGGTTAGATAACCAAAAAAAAATAAAAAAATCTTTATGGCATTATTTCTAAACTTGTGTTACTTTAAAGTTATTGTTTTATAATTTTGCTTTTAATTCTTTTCTTGCTAATGAAGGCTGCAATGCAAAAGTTCACTACCAAGATTGTTAATATGATGAAAGCAGAAAGGCTGTATGAATCTCAGGGTGGTCCTATAATACTATCCCAGGTTGTTAAATTAGTCCTTAATTCCTTTCTATTTTTCCTCAATTGCAGTACAGTTTGTGAAGTTTGTTTATAGGACAAAAAGCTATGTTTTTTTCTTGGCCCCTATTGTTAAACTATGTTTCTTTTATATTTTTATGTTTGTTATACTTTTTTTTTTGTCCTGAGTCGGGTAATCTCTCTACTTTATCCGAGGTAGTGGTATGGACTGCGTACATTTTACCCTTCTCATACACCACTTTGTGGAAATACACTCGTTATATTGTTGTTATGTTGTACTGTTAAACTATGTTGTTCGGACTCTTCCAAAGTATGCGTGTAGGATCCTACATTCAACACTTGTGTGGCAACATTATCACTAAAATGAGAGGTAAATTGATGAAAGCCTGTATCTTTCTTGATAACTCATTTGACAGATTGAGAATGAATATGGGCCAATTGAGAAAAGACTAGGGGAAGCAGGTAAATCTTACACAGAATGGGCAGCAAAAATGGCACTGGATCTTGGTACTGGTGTACCATGGGTCATGTGCAAGCAAGACGATGCTCCAGATCCTGTTGTAAGCTTTGCACCTTTTGCCACCAACTCATTTAATTTGCTCTTTCTTCTTGTCGTTTTTAATTATTTCCATACAATATTTCAACATTCTGAATTGATAGAATACTTTAGTTACTGCACATGGGGTGTCTTTTGTTAACAAAGTCCTGTCTGTTGTCACGTCTTTTCATCAAATTTCAATGGTATGTGTCACTATTTGAATCACCGACTTGAGACCATGTTTATTTGTCTTTTTATGAAATATGAACACACACATCTTCTAACAGTCTGCTTATAAAGTAGAAATACTTGGGAGAATTGTATTTAGTAATTTGTGTTCTTGTTTTTACAATAAAGAAATAATTTTTGTTATGCATTTAATTACTCAATTTTTTGGCAAGTTGCAATTCTAAAGTCCTGTCATGTTTAAGACCACATGATTCAAAGGATCACAGTTTCACTCTTCACACCTCTTTAATTTAATTTAATTTAAAATCTCAAGATCAAAAATTTTTCTTCATTTTTAGACTACATGCCCAGTCAAACTAGACAAATTTAATACTCCCAGTGTTTTAATTTATATGCCACGTCTCGAATTTCGATAGTCAAATTATTTAATTTTGATCATAAATTCGGGCATGAAATCATCGATTATTTTGAAATAAAATTTATATATTTAAAATTAATGTAAAAAGTATTTTAAGTACACGATTGACAAATCAATTATTTGAAAGATATATGAAAAAAAAACTTGCTTGAATCTCGAAATTCAAAAGATGTCGGAGGGAGTTATAATGAACAAACAAAGTTGAGGCAGAGCAAATGGATGTACTTTTTTTTTCTTTTTGGGTGTGAATTGGACATCTAAATCTTTATTTTTTTTTCAAATTAAAATTTGTATATTTTAGGAAGTTTATAAGGAAGTACTCTCAAGCACAACCTTATCAGTAAAAAAATAAAAAATTCTTGAAAAGATGTCAACGTTAATTTGTTTGATCTTCCAAATATTAACAGTGTCAAATTCTTTTGTTAAGTAATTAGTACTATTTCCAATGTTACTTCCTTTAATATCTTACTCCAATTTATCTCCTTCCCTTTTGTGTAGATAAATACTTGCAATGGTTTCTACTGTGACTACTTCTCACCAAATAAGGCTTATAAACCAAAGATATGGACTGAAGCATGGACTGCCTGGTAAATTTGCAAATACATCTTTAAGAAGCAATAGATGATGATCAGTTTCTTATTTTACATAAGCAACAGTATATGATGGAATAATTTTCTTAATTTGATTATTTTTGAAGGTTTACTGAATTTGGAGGCCCGGTTCCATATCGTCCTGTTGAGGACTTGGCTTTTGGAGTTGCTAATTTCATACAGAAGGGGGGGTCATTCATCAATTATTACATGGTATATAGAGTGTTCTTTTATGATGTTTGTGTTTTCAAGAGTTATTATAGTTTTTGAATCAAAGAACATTGTTTTATGGTGTTTATCTTTTTTCTTGGTTCAGTATCATGGAGGAACAAACTTTGGCAGGACTGCTGGTGGCCCATTTATTGCTACTAGTTATGATTATGATGCACCACTTGATGAATTTGGTATGCGCTTCTTTAAATTTGAGTTTGAACTAAACATATTCATGCAATAAGGATAAGCATCAGAAGTCTATGTTATATAATTGCTTGTGTTTGAATTGGTTGAAGTGGCAATTTTCTGTCTCAACTCCTTAGGAAAAAAGGGTACTATCTATGTCAACTCTTTTGCTTGTTTGGTCCTTCCCTTTTCTTTTCTTTTTTAGCCAACATTTTGATTATGCTTCTTTGTATAACTTTGTATGACGACCATCCCTATCATTTCATGCCCATGGAAAAGTGAACTCTTCAACGAAGTATGTTGTTTAAATACTAACGTGAAGTTCCTTGATCTTTAGGATTATTACGGCAGCCTAAGTGGGGTCATCTGAAAGATCTGCATAGAGCAATAAAGCTTTGTGAACCAGCTTTAGTATTCGGCGATCCAACTGTGACATCCCTTGGAAACTTTCAAGAAGTAAGATCTGTTGCAATTCTTGAACGGTCTACGTATAGAACTAAATCTGAAGTGAAATTAACTGCACTCTCCTGCAGGCCCACGTTTTTAAGTCAAAGTCTGGAGTGTGTGCTGCATTCCTTGCAAACTACAATCAGCATTCTTTTGCTACAGTGGCCTTTGGGAACAGGCATTATAACTTGCCACCCTGGTCTATCAGCATTCTACCTGATTGCAAGAACACCATATACAACACTGCAAGGGTGAGACAGAGACTTTCTCCATTAAATATTTGTACTATTTGATGCATAACAGTGAAATTGCGTCTGGAAGTCTAAATAAACATTAATGACTTGTGAAAAAGAAAATGCCTTACCTCATATGCATACTGCAACTGACGGCTCTCTTAATTCCATGTGAAGATTGGTGCTCAAAGTGCTCTGATGAAGATGACTCCAGCAGATAGAGGATTTTCTTGGCAATCATACAATGACGAGCCAGCATCTTATGAAGACAATACTTTCACGGTTATTGGGTTACTGGAGCAGATAAATACCACAAGAGACGTGTCTGATTATTTGTGGTATATGACTGAGTAAGTGCTTGTGTAACTTCTGATAATTTCTGATTGCTGCTTCACATGTCAAAAGTAGGAAAATTAATAACAATTCAATTACTTTAGCTTCCATGCAAGGTTATGATCATTCATTATCTATTTTCAGCGTCAAGATTGATCCAAGTGAAGGGTTCTTGAGGAGCGGACAATGGCCTTGGCTTAGTGTCTCTTCAGCTGGTCCTGCTTTGCATGTTTTCGTGAATGGTCAATTAGCAGGTGTGTCACATGATCTTTTGTTATCATGAGCTTTTTACACTTTCATCTTTAGTTATCCGCTGATCCTTCAAATAGTACCTTCGAAGGAAATAGGAAAAAAGATGAAAACCATTACATTTCTGTTTGCTTTATAAAAAGGGCAGCCCGGTGCACTAAAGCTACCGCTATGCGCGGTGTCCGGGGAAGGGCCCCACCACAAGAGTGTCTCGTACGCAGCCTTACCTTGCATTTCTGCCAGAGGCTGTTTCCAAGGCTTGAACCCATAACCTCCTGGTTACATGGCAGCAACTTTACCAGTTACTCCAAGGCTCCCCTTCTGTTTTGCTTTATGTCGATTGAAAAAATATCTGTTTGCAATGAAATATTAAACATCCGAGAGGTGAGAACCATTTGGTGTCATCAGGAGCCCCCAAGCGACTAAATAATTTATGTGATAATAATAAATGTCTCAGTCGGTTAAATTTTCATTTCTGCAGGAACTGTATATGGAAGTTTAAAAAGCCAGAAAGTTACTTTCAATAAAGCAGTAAATCTGAGAGCTGGTGTAAACAAGATTTCTCTGCTAAGCATTGCTGTTGGTCTTCCGGTCTGTCGTCTCGCACCTTCCCACTCTTTCTCTATTGCCGTCCATATGATTATGTATATCCTCATATGCAATTGCAAAGACTGCACACACATAGAACTGGTTTCGTGGTCACACTTTGGTTCTTTGAATACACATATTCACTTGGTTTGGTTTTACTTGTACTCGAGCTCAGAATATTGGCCCACATTTTGAGACATGGAATACTGGTGTTCTTGGGCCAGTTTCACTCAGTGGTCTTAATGAGGGCAAAAGAGACTTAACATGGCAGAAGTGGTCTTACAAGGTTTGTCTTTTGGAAATATTTGACAGATCTTGCTTTAACTGCAGTTTATTTGACTTTTAGCTTTGTTGTCCAGGTTGGTCTAAAAGGAGAAGCCTTGAATCTTCATTCACTCAGTGGCAGCTCATCTGTTGAGTGGGTTGAGGGCTCTTTGGTGACTCAAAGACAGCCTCTCACATGGTTCAAGGTGCATAGCTAATATCTATGCCTTTTTGGTTAATGAATATTTAGTTAAGTTCAGTGCATTAGAGTAAGCTGTATGGTGAAGTGTTTTACTTTAGAATAACAATTTTCATATAAATCTCTTCAAATTTCTAGTCCTTCAAAGTTACTTTCTCAAAAGAAAAAAATTCTAGTCCTTCACAGCCTTAAAAGCGCATTACCTGGTGTTTTTCCAGACCACTTTCAACGCTCCAGCTGGTAATGAGCCTTTGGCTTTAGATATGAATACCATGGGCAAAGGTCAAATGTGGATAAATGGACAAAGCCTTGGACGTTACTGGCCTGGATATAAAGCATCTGGTACGTGTGGTGCCTGTAACTATGCAGGCTTCTTTAATGAGAACAAGTGCTTAAGTAACTGTGGAGAGGCTTCACAGAGATGGTAAGTAATCACAAACCTTGCGGACTTTTCCTCTGATGTAACAAGAAGCTCCTATTAACTGAGAATCATGTTTCAGGTATCACGTGCCACGTTCTTGGCTGCATCCTACTGGAAATTTGTTAGTTGTATTTGAGGAATGGGGAGGAGATCCCAACGCAATCTCTTTGGTCAAGAGAGAATTAGCAAGTGTCTGTGCTGATATAAATGAATGGCAACCACAGTTAGTGAATTGGAAGATGCAAGCTTCTGGGGCAGTTGACAGACCCCTCAGGCCTAAAGCGCACCTCAGTTGTGCTCCTGGTCAAAAGATCAATTCAATCAAATTTGCAAGCTTTGGGACACCAGCGGGGGCCTGTGGAAGTTTCAGGGAAGGAAGCTGTCATGCCCACCACTCGTACGATGCCTTTGAAAAGGTATTAAATCTTGCTCGTGATTTCGCCTCCATATTTCTAGCAGAATAACTTGGTGAAAATTCACAGTTATAATTGAGCTGTAGCCGTTGAAATTGGATTTGTATAAGCAGGAGAGACTCAGCGGTATATATGCCAGTTTCTTTTATACTCCTTTAGAAAATGATGTGTTCTATAGCATTATACCCTTGGACCTAATCACGCCAAGATCTGTTAAGAATCATCTGACCTGTTTCTTCCTATGATTTATGTAAGCAGCACCGCACCTACTGAAGGATGTTATTTTCTGACTGAACTAATTGCATTTTCCTTTGTTTCTATTTTTTGCAGTATTGCATTGGGCAAGAGTCGTGTTCAGTACCTGTGACACCAGAAATATTTGGTGGTGATCCATGTCCAGGTGTTATGAAGAAACTCTCAGTTGAAGCTATCTGCAGTTGATACTGAGGATAAGTAAACGAGGAAGGTTTCACTAGCAATGTTTAAGTATTCTTTTTCCAATTACTCTCCAAGAATCACCACAATCATTCTTTGGCTCCACCGCGGGTGAAGCTGTGCAGATACAAAGTTCACATCAATGGGAAAAGATGGGGAAAGATTCTGTATATTATGTTTTTAGTTACTATAACATTGGTGTGCACCTGCAACTGTGAAACAAGAATTTGAGTAGGTTGAAGTGCACATCGACATGATTCTTGATGAAGCCGTGTGCTATGTGCAGATATTTATTTATAGTGGTAGTATCTAAGAAGCCTCGTCTCTTAGGAATTTCAACTTTGTAATATCTCTACATAAGAAGCAATCATTCATTGCTTTGTTCCTGCGACATTGCAATAGCATTGAGCTCTCTGGAAACTGGATTGTCAATATAATTCTTGTATTCCT
The DNA here is from genome assembly GCF_002878395.1 of Capsicum annuum. NCBI lineage: Eukaryota > Viridiplantae > Streptophyta > Magnoliopsida > Solanales > Solanaceae > Capsicum > Capsicum annuum. The sequence goes on along the minus strand of NC_061116.1, from coordinate 199,035,109 downwards.
TAGTATTTCTAGCTTTAGTTGGCCTGCGAAATCCAATTTAGTTTGTTTAAATTGACATCCTGCACACCTAACCATTATGAGTCCTCAACCTGCCAATGCATTTGAAAATCTTTGGATTCTTATCCCAAATTAGGTATTATTGTGACAAAGCATATCAATTTTATTCAGACTGGTGATGGAGAGCAAGATAAGCCGTTAAGCATTCTCAATATTACAAAAATCATTTGTAAGAAAATAGGTACTCCAGAAGGCTAAATGAATTTAAAATTTGTTCATTTGATCTCTGGTAAAAGTTCTAGGCATATATATATTCCCCCTGTTCATATGTATAAAGAGACTTCTCTGTCAATAAGGCTTACAAGCAATTAAGCCCCATGTTCAAAATTAGTACGATCTCTCATAAATTCATTGATCCAACATCATACGATTCCAAAAAGATCAAAATTTTATCAAGTTCCACTGAATTGTATAGCTAGAAAGTACAATCAAGAATGCAGGGAAACCGTTTTGAGGAAAAGTATATGACCATAAGATACAGCTAAGCCTATGCTAATACCAGAAAGTAAGTTGGTCAATGCTAGCCTGGGAACTTCCTCTCTTTGGCTCGTGTCCTATGAAGCTACAGAAACCCTTCAACTTTTACCGAGTCTTGAGTTTGACACATAAATGCAGATCATTTTCACTATAGTAACAACAGATCATGAGGCTCCCTTTTGATCAGTCGATCTTCACAGATGAGTAGATTTTCCTAACAAACCAGAAGGAAGCATAGAATCCGATTGTCCCCGTTACCACAAAGAAAGCATATGATGCAATCAACATATAGCCGAAATAGAAGATTCCTGAAACCAACTTTGTGATTTCCAACTTGGTGAAGAAATAGAAGACAGAGTAGAGGAACAGGTATAAAGCAGAGGATCCAGCAGTCAGATAAGCTCTCCACCACCAATGATAATCTTCACTGCACAACTGGAAGTAACAGAGCACAATGGATATCTCCGCACATGTGATTATCAAGATCAAGAAGACGATGAAAAGGAAGCCAAATATGTAGTAGTACTGGTTCAGCCATATGGAGGTCAGGATGAAGAATAGTTCAATGAAAACAGCTCCAAATGGGAGAATACCCCCAATAAGTATAGAAAAAGACGGTTTCATGTACCATGCCTGCTCTGGTATTTGCCTAGGGATTTTATTCGTCTTGACAGGGTCTTCAATAGCTGGTTTTTTATATCCAAGGTAGCTTCCAACAAACACTAACGGAACCGAGATTCCAAACCATAAGCACACAAGAGCAAACATGGTTCCAAATGGCACTGCTCCAGAAGATCGCTCTTCCCAGATGAATGCATTCAATACGAAGAAGATGGCAAAAAGTATACCAGGGAACATGAAAGCAGTCTTCAAGGTAATCCTTTTCCACTCTGTTCCCTTGAACATCTTGTACAGGCGTGCAGAAGTATAACCAGCCAACAAGCCCATGAAAACCCATAACAGAACCATGGCAGTCATTAGTCCACCGCGGTTGGAAGGAGACAAGAAACCTAGCAGAGCAAAGATCATTGTGACTAGTGTCATTGCAAGTATTTGAACACCAGTGCCTACATAAACACACAGTAATCCAGAATTGATTGGAGGACGGAAAACATCTCCATGAACAAGCTTCCATCCGGTTTCTTCTTGAGCTTCCTCTTGCGTTTCCAATTGATTATAGTTTGCAATATCTCTGTACAAAGTTCTCATCATGATCATGGCAACCATACCAGACAGGAAGAGAACGATCATAAGAGAATTTATGATGGAAAACCAGTGAATCTGATCATCATTCATGAGAAGGTATGTATCCCAACGAGAAGCCCACTTCACATCGCTTTCCTGGAGACAAATAGATCATAGCGAATAAAAAGTGAAAAATAACTTGGAGCCTGAAGCAGGAAGGTTAAGGATTCTATAAGAGAATACCTCGAAAGAAACATCATATGTGAATACAACCTCCTTATCTGTATCCACTTCTTGGGGAGCAGCACTACCTTGTATCAATTTTTTTGTATTCTCATTGCACGTTGACACTTGAGGGTTCTTGTCATTCCATTCCTTGTATTCGTGATTAATGCTGTTGATAAAATTATCAGAAGTGAACAGATAGGCTAGAGCTACAATTCCCTGCCCCCTGGGTGAGAGGAATTAAAACAAATACACAAGTGATAGGTGTTTAAGCATCTAAACCTGTTTGGAGTGACTTCAAACCCAACAATACGAGCAGTATCAGTTTCAGGATCCTTGTGGTACTTGACTAGAAAGCTTAAGTGATTGTTTATAAAATATTTCTCCTCTTTACTCTGGCAGAAGCAAGTAAAATGCATAACATTATATTAATCTGAGAAGATTAAGCTATCAGTATCTGACAAGTCAGAAACAAGCACTAACCCCAGCATAATTCCCTTTGAACCCAACACGGAAACCATGCTCATATGTAGTTGACTGAATTCCATCACGCCTTTGTCTAAGAACCGCAACAGGAAGGTTATCCAAAATCCTGCAACACCACATGATTTAATATTGAATTTCATTTTTGTGCAAAAACATGAGCAGAACCACCATGCACAGCTGGAGTGAACAAAATATAGAGGGAACAATGCAGAAAAGACATTACTCTTACATATTAACTCTGTATTCATCATCAATCTTTTCCTTGAAGTTCTTTGCAGATTCAGCATCAAGTTTTTGCCGACAAACCACTTGGCATGACTGTTCTTGTCTCATTGGAAACTATGAACAGATGAAATAAAATATAGATCCACTTAGCTAATGCACACACATTACATATAACCATCAACCATAAGAGCATATATCCTTACAGTATAAACTGAATTCTCTATGCGGTCTCCACGAAGAACTTCCCCCAAATTCTCCGCACTATTCAAAATTTTAGTAGGTTTGCAGTACTTCAAGTAGTAATAGTCATAGGGAAGTTGTGTCTTAGTAGATGACAGCTTGTTCACTTTAACATCAAGTGGATCACCCTGTCAGATAAGAAGGAGAACATACAGAAGGAAGCTTTATTAGAAACAACTAAACAACACAGGAGACAGTGGAATGCAAGGAGCTGCTAGGGTAACACAATCTTTTTTAATAAAGAGGGATAATCAAAATCAACAGATACAAAGAACATATAGCAAAACATAACACCCAAATGGATTTATTCAACTGATTCTCTTTCCTAATAGATTCTATCCAGCAACAGTCCAAAGTCTTGAATTGGAAAAATAAAACCCGGAAGTCCTAACAACTAGTCAAATACAAGCCTAGTACACGTTGCATAGATCCAACGACATTCTGCTTAACCCGGTCGACAAACATCTGGTGACTTCAGGTAAAACAAGATCAATCAGAAAAGCACCACTTGGAGTGATCTCTTAAGTAGAAAGATCTTCACAGTATCTTTTTTTATTTTTGATAACCACGGTGTCCCGGCCAGCTTGCGCGCACCTCAACTAATTCGGCAGGATGCCTGCCACCTCCGACACAACAAGTACCAAGTAACTCTGTCCACCAAGAATATGACAAATAGGAAGAAATCACTAGTGTTTTTGACTCTGTTGGAATTTGAACTTGATGCCTCATGGTTCTCAACCCTTTACATTGACCACTAGGCCACGCCCTTGGGTGCAGATCCTCACGGTATCTTTCTCTTAGATTTTCAAGCTTTGCTGATTAATTTCCTCTATCCCAATCTTTTGATCCTCCTACTCCAACCCCAAACAGACAAAATACTAGTAGTATAACTTCTCTACCAAGTCTACCTCAGTTGACTTACTTAGAACCAGTCCACCAACAACTCAAGAAAAACAATTACACCCATCAACTCAAGTCAAACAAAGCAAACATTTTTATCCACCCCAAACGCCAGATCAAACAGATAACAAAAACCCCACTTCATAAAACCATAGATCCAATCATTTATCAGTCAAAAGAACTCTATCAATCACAAAACTACAAAAAATAATCAAACCCCACAATCAAAATACTCAAACAACTAAAAAACATCAATTAAATTAGTTTATGATCCAAAAAAATCCTACAAAAAAAAGGATAAAATGGAAGTTAAAGAGTGTACAGTTTGAAAATCGCGAGGAGCAACACCGGGGAGATAGAAGGAGTTGGTTAACGAGATGAAGAAGATAAGAGAGAAGCAGATGACGGTGAGCCGGCCGGATAATCCGCGACCCATTTTCAACTCTTTGTGCACAGTGAGAGAGAAAGAGAGAGAGAGACAAATGGAAGAAGAGTTTTAGTAGTTTTGAGAAAGTTTTTTTATATATAAAGGTCCAAGGCAATTACATATTTCCAAGTTCCTTTTTGATATTTCCACCTTCTTTAATCTTTTTTTTTTCTTCCTTTGGTCAATATTTGGTAGTACTAAAAGTTTGGAGAAAGTATATGAAATTATAACTGATTTTTTTTTTTATAGTTTTTAAATTTTTTCCAAAATAGCATTTTTTTCATATGTTTGACAATAATTTGTGCAAAAAATTGAAAACTTAGTGTGCGGTCCCTGCATAGGAACCCGATTAAATTTGAATTTTCTACAAAAGATCCTACATTGGATGGTAAAAATATTTTACTCTTTATCATCCCACCATAATGTTATTTTACTCTTTATCATCCCACCATAATGTTTATTGGTTTACAGTAGAGAGTATAGTTTGTGCAGTCCGAAGCTGAAAGGGCTAATTTTTAGAGTAAAAATATCAAAGTGGACAACGAACGTTGGAGAAAATCAAATGGGACAAAACGTTCTTGGTCCTGGAATTTAAAAGTTGTAAGTCGCTGGACCCACAACGATTTTCAAGTCGCTGACCAGCAAGGGACTTTCTTTAATTTTTTTATTTACTCCCAATATTTCTCTATCTAAATTCCTTTTTTATGTTTTGTTTGAGTTAATCCTTTCTCTTTCAATTCCTTGTTTTTATGATAAAACAAGTCACTGGTCCATTAGCGACTCATCCTATTTGATTTTTTCTAACATTCATTATATTCTTTAATATTTTTAATTCAAAAAATAACCGTTTTAGCTTCGGGTATAATTTGTGGGCTATTACAATTGATTGATTATCCTATGTTCTCCAAAAAATAGCGGCTACAAATTTCTATCAACCGCAATAAGTCAATAACAATAAGAAAAAAAAGTTCTTTCAAAAACAAATAAAAGAAACTTTGTCCAGCAAAAGATGTTCACCAGGTAAATTCTTGAGCCAAATATCACCCAAAAAGATTTATGTGATTAGTGAAATCTAAGTTATCAATAATTAATTCTCTTTATTCTCTTCCCTCTCAAAAGAGAGAGATATTTAATTAGATAATGCTAAATATTATTTATTTCCATCTAAGCCTGAAGATTTACACCTAGGTTTCCATACCTATCCCGAGCAATTTAGTCAAGTAATAAGAGAGAGGTCCTAATATTTGATTTTACGTTGCAACTTACATGCCTACTATTCCGGAAAATGAAAAAGAAGAAAGAAAATCCATAAAATTTGTTTATCCATATATTGCCTAAAATAGTACTTCCTTCTATTAGTGGTCATTTTTTCCTTGACAGCCTTAATAAATCATAAACAAAAAATAATTTTACTAGTTTATTTCTTAATTTTTTTTGACAATTTAGTAAAGCAGACAACACGGATATGAGACAAACAGATTAATTATTATCATTGTTGTTATGCTATTACTCTCACTATTCTTCCTTTTTGTTTTTGGTTGCAAAATTTCAATGGTCATTACTTTTGACTTTTTGCATGTGATAAAATGGTATGCAAGGCGTAATTTTGAGGGAATATTCCTATTCAAAATTCAAATGTGGCAAGAACAACAGAAAGAGTGGCACAACACTACTACAACAAAACAATATTATAATCGAACTATACGAAATAATAGATCATATTAACAAAAATTGAGGAACGAAAAACTACAAAGAGTAATCCTACGACTACTCGTAAGGGAGGAGAATCAATTTGTAACAAAAAATTGATGAATTAGTTAATGTTATTGGGTTGCTACCATGGATGTTTTACAGTTGGAATAGTATAGGTGCTTTACGATTGAAGTTCAAAAAGAAGTATTGATAAGTTGATTTATTTTTATCCAATCAAAAGTGTGACCCCTTGACTGTTAGTTAGCTTCAAATCAAATGTGATTTATTTGTTGTATGTCCTGGATAAATGTTTTACTGATTCTCTTATTTTAAACAGGTCATGATGCGGTTAAATTTCGTCCTCGTAAAATGACGTTGATGTTTGTTATACGTGATAAAACAAGGGTTAGTGCCTTGTTCTCTTATAAATAGTCTGCCCACGTTTTAACTGCAAATTGCACAGAGACTTTCGAATGAGCCAATTGATTTTCCAATTGAATTTTGTAGACTCCACTTGAGAATTTGGAGCGAAGATATTCACAAGGTACTATATGCACAATTCTTCTATTTATGTCTCTTCTTGTAGACTCAAATCTTAATTTTTGCTCATTTCTCTTGGATGTAGATATGGATTCCGTCCCAAAGCTGCAAGCTCACAAGGGAACAACATTAAGCGGCTTCTTTCTTTAATGTGAGCCTCATTAACATCTGTACTAACCTTCTTACTTTCTCTTTTATTTCTATGCATGTTCATCTAATGAATTGATTGAAATTATTCATGAAGAAAAGGAAGAACAATTCAAAGAGCAGGCGCTTAAAAGTAACTTTGTGAAAAAAATGAACATTATAATATTTTCTTTTTTTCTCTTTGAAAGTTTGAATCTTAGAAGTGGTTGCTTTACAATATGTTTTTTTTTTTTTTTTTTCAGTTTGGTGGGCTTTGAGTTGATTATTTCTGTTAATCATTCTCATTTTCTTCATAGGCTAAGACATTGATTCTTTCATTCTATTGCATCAGGTGGGCTTCCAGGAGATACGCAAGCAGTTATTCCTGCTTCAGGCTTTTCATTTAGTGGTCAAGAGATATGGAAGAATATAAAGGAGAACAAGGGACCTTGATCTGCCTGCCCAAAAGCTTTTCTGCTTTTTTAAGTGCGTGAATTATTCTGGCTGCTGCATCTTCTATTTAAGAACAAGCTTTTCTACTTTTTTAAGTGCGTGAATTATTTTGGCTGCTGCATCTTCTATTTAAGCACAATTCTCCAAAGACTTATTCTTTATTTCAAACTCCAACTTTAATTAGAACTCTCATTGCATAGAGTTCTACTTCAAGTGAGACTCCTTCAATTCCAACTCTTGTCTCCTTAGTGTTGTAGTAAAACTCTAACTTTTTTGAATTCTTCAATTTTCAGAATCTTTCTTCTTCCACACATTGGACTTTTAAGGATATGCTTAGAAGTGAAACTCCTTCTTCACATAGGACTCCTTTTTCAACTCAACTTGCTTTCCCTTATCATCAAGTGTTTGAATCAAATTCAACTTGTTTCATTCATATTGTCCTTCATCAAAACTTCAAGGTTCCAACAAATTCCCCCTTTTTGATGATGACAAATCTTTTGGCTTTGTGCATTCAAATATTTTCACCTGTTGGCACTAAAGTTTAAAACACTAGAATGAAATAAGTTAGTCAATGGGTTATAAACATAGCATCTTCCCCCTTTTGGCATCATCGAAAACCATTTCAATGCAATAATATACTAGCCAAAGTGATTTGTTATGCTATTCATAGACACTGGGACAATCACCAAAACAATCAGACAAATACTTTAGCCAACATAGTAATATATTAAAAAGAGCAAAAATATGAGTTAATTTAGCAAAGATAACCATTCTATTTAACTGTCAGAGCATGTTCCTCATTAAACCTAAGCTAGTATTGAACAAAGCAAAATAATTGAGCATTAAAAAAATACGGGATAAAAGTGGGACATGACTAAGGATACAAATAGTGAGGAGCTGATGAGGAAGGTGGAACAGGTGATATCAACTGTGTCAATTGATGAATGACTTCAACATTTTCATCCCTCTATCAATCAAGGGCAAGCTTCAAAGTCATGATCCTAGCCTTAAAGACCTCTTATTCAACTTCATGACTGTCTTATGCAATTTTTAGTTCAGATTTTTTTCTCAAATAAGTCTTAGCCTTCCTTATTGAAACGGGTAGAGCAACATGATTCATCTGTTCAAGAACATCATTTTTTTTATAAGTCAAACCTGATTTAGGACTGAGAAGCCCCCAAAAAATTACCAATTAGGAACTAAAAGGAAAAGCATGGCCCTTTTCATTCTTCAGAAACATATACTGCATGTGATTGATGATCAAGCTTGGCAAATCCATGGTACACAACCGATATTTTGGTTGAGAAATAAGAAGAAATTTCTGGTATAGGATTAACACACTTGTGCACACCCATTTGGAGAGAATCAAAGAAAGTTTGGTCAACAATTCATTAGTTTTATTAGACAATGAGAGGATGAAGTGTGTGGAATTGAACAGGTGTGCTCAACTGTTTCAACTTAGACAGCCTATGCTTATGTCAGTGTAGAACATACCTGATAAGAAAAACTTTGTGGTCACAATGATTTGCTTGTACCTATTTTTTTGCACAATCTAATACAAAATTAGGTTAAAAAAGTCAAAAATCTGGAATTGGGACACACAACGTGCAAGACTGAATAGAATAACTTTTTAGCTAATAAGATTAAAAAAAAATGATTATTCTAGTCAATCATTGAGGGGAGTTTATGCAATTTTAATCATCCCCAAGTCTAACCTATTCCTTTCAAAATGCTCTCTACTTAGTGCCTTTGGTGCTTCTCCAGTCAATTAAGTAACCCACATAATCAATATTTTTATAGCCCTCAAGAGTGAAATTACTTTCATTTAAATACCATAGTCTTAAGCCATTGATTCCCATGAGATATCTCAAAATTCTTGTGACAACACCAATTCTTATGAACTGCCAACAAAATTATCATCAGTTTGTGTTGGTGTTATTGATGCATCAATTTCTTGATTTGTTATTCCCCCTATCAATATGCCCTCAGTCTGTACAACAGTTGAACCAGGTGGTACAACATGTTCTCCCTGTCAATATACCCTCAGTCTATACAATAGTTGAATCAGGTGGTACAACATGTTTCTGTGCATGCACATCAGTTTTACATTCATCCTCTTTTTTCATTTTTTTTAAACCTTCCTTGCCTCCCCCTTACATGAGCACTACAAATCTGGCTATCTTTCAAATGATCCATTCCCCCTTTAAATGTGGTGAGTGAAAGAAACTTTATTTTCTTCTAGTCTTATGCCTTGAGCAAGCCTTATCCATGTACAAATTTTGCTTGCCTCCTTTCACTCTCACCTGCAAAATAAATTAGGGGTTAAATTTAGGCACCCAGACAAGCTTGAGTCCTTGCTTATGAGTAAATAGATGAATCAGATTTCTTCTAGCCCATGCAAGCAACAGGTTACGTGACCTGTTTCTCTGACCAGGTTTACTTATCCTTTTCTTGATCTGACATAGTTTATTTGCCAGATTTAGACTGCTAGATCTTCTTTTGGCAGCAACTGAACATTCAGTGGTTGGATGTCCAAGGTTACCACAAATATAACATAAATCTTTAGGAATATCAAAATTTTTATGGAATCCTAATCCTGCCTTTTCACTGTAATTTCTTTCCCCCCAATTTGTGAACAATTCTTGAGGAGTTTGTCCACCTATTTGCCCTTTCAAGATCAAGTTTTAGTTTAGAAACTTCTTGACTCAACTTATTCATTTTTTCAGTTAGATCATGACATTCTTGTTTGTATCTAACTAGCTCAAGTTCAGCATTTTCTTGATCTTTACTCATGGCCTTTTTTCCCCTTTCAGAGAGTGTTAATTTTAGAACTTCAGACTTAAGATCATTATTTGAAGAATCAAGTTGCTCAACCAATTTCTTGAGAGTGCAGTTTTTCTATTCGACAATGTTCTTGCAAGCTTCTAAATCAATAAAATCAAATTTGATGCTTGCAAGACTGTTGAACAACTCATCCCTATCAGAAGTTGATTCTTGGAAGTCATCAATTAGTGCACTCATCAATGAAATAAGTTTTGTTTTAGAAAATAAATGAAACTTTTCTTTAAGTTCAAGTATACTTACCTCAGAAGCATCATCTTCTTTCTCCAAGTTTGAATCTCCAAGAGCCATGAGTGCTGCTTCATCAACTTCATCATCATCTGAGTCAAATCCCCAAGCTGTTACCATTGCATATTCTTTTCTCTTTTTAGTTTTGTTCTTTCAATTCCTTTTCAGCCATTTCTTTTCTCCATTCTATTTCCCAGATTGGACAATCTTTGATCATGTGATCTATGTTCTCACACTTGAAGCAACCACCTTGAGACTTATCATTAGAACAACACCTTCTACTTGTTCCTTTCTTGTTCTGATGCTTGTTTTTCTTAAATTATATTTTAAAGTTCTTGACAAGCTTTTTATCATCCATATCTAATTCTTCTTTGTCAGATGCCTTTAATACTGGTGACTTATCCTTGGTTCCCTCGTTCTTTTTGAAGTTCTACATATTCTTCTCATATCTATCCACAAGAGTATCCCAAATTTGTTTTGCGGAGGTACAACCTGAGATCCTATTGTATTCATCTATTCCAAGTTCACAAGTAAGAATATACTTGGCTTTAGCATTCTTTCCAAGCATCTTAAAGTCAGCCTCATCATACTCTTTCTTGTCTTTTAATACTTCCTTCTTTTCAACATCCTTCTTCATGGGGTATTGAGGTCTATAGATAATTATATTCCATAGTTCGTAGTCCACAGCCTGAAGGAAATCTTTCATCCTTTCTTTCCATCCTAAGTAGTATTGTCCCTTGAAAAACGGAGGCCTATTGATGTCTTTTCCTTCGTAGTATCCAGTAGGTGGTGTAGAATTCATCTTGGATCTTATCTTAAGGTGTTAGCCTTCACAAGATAACCCTCTCTGATACCACTTGTTAAGAATTCATGCCCTACTGATTTTCTTATTTTCTCCTAACTTTTGCTTATCGATGGAATGTATTGCCTGATGTATTCCACTGACGTGTTTCAAGGAAGTAGTAAACAGAAAGTAAAGAACACAATGACTTTTATGTGGAAAACACCCGTCTCAAAAGGTGTAAAAAACCACGACTTGCACCTCTACAAGATTTAACCCCAACTTTACTAAAAAAACTCTGAGCCTCAATAACGACTGATTACAAAGCTCTTGTAACCAACAAATAGGAATTATAAACTCTAATTTCTATAACTCAACAACTAGGAATTATAGACTCTAATTCCTAACTACACACACACCTCCCAAGGTATGTGTTCCCAAAGTCTCTGAGTTTTCCTCAACTCGAAGACTAGCTCCTAATTCAGTTTATAACACACTGAAATTAATATTACATGAATAGCTCAAATACAATGAACAAATCTAAAAATCAACGCTAAAACTCTTACCTAAATTCTGTACTGAGGACTAGGTTCTTCAACGTGTTTCTTCAGTGATTGAGTGACACTTCGTGAAGTCAATCTGTCGATTGAACTTTTCAATTTTTTTAAGTGCGTGAATTATTCTGGCTGTTGCATCTTCTATTTAAGCATAACTCTCCAAAGACTTATTCTTTATTTCAAACTCCAACTTTAATTAGAACTCTCATTGCATAGAGTTCTACTTTAAGTGAGACTCCTTCTTCAATTCCAACTCTTGTCTCCTTAGTGTTGTAGTAAAACTTCAACTCTTTTGAATTCTTCAATTTTCAGAATCTTTCTTCTTCCACACATTGGACTCTTAAGGATATGCTTAGAAGTGAAACTCCTTCTTCACATAGGACTCCTTTTTCAACTCAACCTGCTTTCCCTTATCATTAAGTGTTTGAATCAAATTCAACTTGTTTCATTCATATTGTCATTCATCAAAACTCCAAGGTTCCAACAATTTCGCTTAACGTTTATCTAATCACAGGTTATGGTGGCTACTGTACGCTGTGAAGAAATTGCCCATGAAAAATAGGCTTCTTTTACAAAAAATGAGGTATTGAATTGTTTTGAAGGTTAGCTTATTGTATTATGCATCCTTATATTCAATTGACTGTATTGGATGAAATTACCCATTAAAGATGTACTTTATTCAATGCAGATGAGGGATATTGACGTGTTTGATCTTTATCCTGGGGATGGTGTCAATTAAAAGAGGCTGTGTTTGATCTTTATCCTGGGGATGGTGTCAATTAAAAGAGGCTTTGCAGTCTCATCCTGTGGAGGGCTTTGGGAGGAAGCTTACCTCAATTTTAGACACTTGTCCGTCAGAGTATGTGCATACTTTCATGCAGTGTAGCGAGAACTTTCTAAAGCTGCACGCTTGTATATTTTCCTACATCTATCAATTTCTATCGTTTCTTGTACACTCTGGTGAACAAAACTGCATCTAAGACACCAATGAACGTCGAATGCCTGCAACTTTTTCCAAAGAGAAGCTAATACAATTAAAACTATTTGAGCAGTTTCTGCATCAATATAGAGCTGTACATAATTCCTTTTCTCCTATAGGTGTTGTTTGATGTTTTTTTCTCTTCTTGATATGTAATATATCAATTCAGGAACACGTTTTTCGTTAATATATGATATATTAACACAATATGTTTACGTGGAAAACTCATTGCTCAAGGGAGTAAAACCATGACTTACCTTGTAGGATTTCTCAACCACTTCACCATTTTCAAGTAACGTTGAATACAGACTCCACAGTTGTAAAGATTAAATTCTTAACCCTTAATTTTCTTGCAATAACTCTATTACAAAACTCCACAATAGTAACTCTGTCGCTATCAACTGAAACAACTAAATTCAAACACTAGCCAACTCCTAACCCTAAATGTCAACAAACTCTAGCTAACATATTCTTTGAATAAAGATAAAGAAGTATAAAAACACCTAGAACAACCTACACTGCAGAACCCATTCTTACGTGCCCACCAACTTTCTGCAAATAAGTAAAAGTTATAGCTACAATGTTGACTACCAAGGTGCTGCAAGAAGTGAACCTGGTTCCAAGGTTGTGTGTTATCATCATTGTTAGAGCATATGGAGTTTTGATAATAGACATGAGAATGAAACATGTGGTGAAAGCTGTTCCATCCAACTGAACTAAGATCAGCTGCAGATGGGTTATTGATATGATGACTTGACGTACAAACAGAAGTGGATAACATTTATCACATCAGAAGTTGAGTTGAAAAAGAAGACTTGTAGAAGTTGAGTTAAAAAAGAAGATTTGCAGAAGTGGAGTTGAAAAAAAAGAAGTGCAGAAGTTAAGTAGAACAAGAAGTCCTGCACAAGATTCCTAGTCAAGATGAAGAGAAACATGAAAATGGGTTGATCAAGGAGTCTAGCAATAAGGCTAAAATAAAAAGCAAAAGAGTTCTACTTAATCTAGAAAGAGAGAGACAACTACAATAAGAAGTAAAGTTACTTGATAGAGTCCTACACAAGATAGAAGAATAGAGAAAAAAGGACTGCATCATAAGGAGTGCTTGTATACGCCAAGATGCATTCAATTAAGCACTCAATCACTAAAAAGGATAATCAACGATCAACATATCAGTTCACACACTTGAAGAAGAACCTAGTCTCTTACTTAGCAAGTCGTAGGCTTTGTGTGTAGTAGATAGGTTCTTTGAATTGTAATGAGTCATTGTTCTAGTCTCAGTGATCTATAAACTGAGTTAGGAGTTGTGTCTTCAAGTTTGTGAACTCGAAGACTTGGGAACACTAATCTTGCAAAGATTTGTGTTTTTGTAATGATAAGAGTTGGAAGTTTTAATTCCTAGTTTACAAGAAGTCTTGTAATTTTGTTGATTGTTGAGACTCAAGTGTTTTAGTGAAGTTTGGGTTAAATCTTGTAGAGGTATAGGTCGTAGTTTTTTTATACATTTCTTGAGCCAGGTGTTTTTCACGTAAAAACACTGTGTTCAGTTTTTACTTCTGTGAATCACGTTTACTTACCTGTTCCACAGAAAGGCAATTAGTAGGGGTCGTACTCTAACAAGTGGTATCAGAGCGAGGTTGTCTTAAATAAGGCTAGCACCTAAGAAAAGGATCAACATGATGAATTCCGCACCTCCTACTGGTCATAGTGAAGGTCAGTCAACTACTAAACCTTCATTTTTTGATGGTTCTCACTTTATCTGGTAGAAAGCAAGGATGGAGATGTTCATTCAAGGTGAAGACTATGAATTATGAGACAGAATTAATGATAGTCCTACTATTCCAATGAATATAGTTGATGGTGAACAAGACAAGAAAATAAGAAGTGAATTTACTCCTGATGACTTATTGGCTTTGAAGAAAAATGCAAAGGCCAAGAACATCTTGGTTTGCGGACTAGGACCTGCTGAATACAACAGGGTATCCACCTGCACTACTGCTAAGGAAATTTGGGATGCACTGGTAAATACCCATGAAGGTACTTCTCAAGTAAGAAAGTTCAGGATCTCTCTTCTTTTCACTGAGTATGAGACATTCAAAATGAAGGAAAATGAAACCCTGCATGAGATGATGACAAGGCTTACCACCTTAATAAATTAACTGACTTTCTCGGGAAAGGTCATCTCTAAGGAAGAACAAGTTGAAAAGGTACTGAGGGTATTACCTAAATCAAAATGTAATGTTAAGGTGACTGCAATCAGGGAGGCAAATAAGGATCTTGAAGGACCCAAGCTTGTCTGGGTTCCTAAATCTAACCATTGATTTCTTTTGTAGGAGAAAGTGAAAGGAAGTAAAAGGCACTGGTACTTGGACAGTGCTTGCTCAAGACACATGACTGGTGATAAGAAAAAGTTCTTTTCACTCTTCAAAATAGATGGAGAAGGAGTGTCTTTTGGTGATGGAAAAAAGGGAATTATTACTGGAGTTGAAAAAATTAGCTCATCTGAGTCAAAAGCATTAGAAGATGTCTATCTTGTAGAAGGACTGAAACATAACCTGCTGAGCATCTCACAATTGTGTGACAAAGGTAATAAAGTTATTTTTACTGCTGCAGGATTCAAAGTTAAAAGGATGAACACTAATGAAATTCTGCTCACAGTAAGGAGATACAAAAATATATACAAAGTAGACATCTTGACACTACCTGGACCTGAGCTGACTTGTCTGAGTGCAATTGAAATTGATCCCCTCCTTTGGCACAGAAGACTTGGTCATATAAGTCTGAAACAACTAAACATACTTTCCTCCAAAGACATGGTATTGGGATTACCCAAGACCAAGTAGTTTAAGGAAGAAAAGTTATGTAGTGCTTGTGTAAGGGGGAAGCAGGCAAGGTCTTCCTTCAAGTTAAAGAACCATGTTAGCACATCCAAGTGCCTTGTCCTGGTTCATGTGGACTTGTGTGGAGACATGAGACTTCAAAACAGAGGTGGAAAAAGGTACTTTTTGTAATTGTTGATGATTATTCCAGGTTCATCTGGATGCTGTTTCTAGCCTCTAAAAAAGATGCCTTTGATGTCTTTAAAATTTTCATTAAGAAAATTGAAAAGAAACTAGGTACTTCCTTAGCTCCATGAGGTCTGACCATGGTACAAAATTTGAGAATGCAAAATTCTTAGAATTTTGTTCAGTAAATGGTATAGATCATAACTTCTCAGCTCCTAGAACACCATAACAAAATGGAGTGGTGAAAAAGAAAAACAGAACCTTGGAGGATATAGCTAGAATAATGATGCTTGCAGCAAATATTGCCAAAAACCTTTGGGCTGAGGCAATAAGTACTGCAGCATATATCATAAATAGATGCACGATCAGACCTTTGTTAGAGAAGACTCTCTATGAATTACTAAAAGGAAGAAAGCCTAACATCTCTCATTTTAGAACTTTTGGATGTAAATGTTTCATACATAATTATCGAAAGGATAATTTGGGAAAATTTGATGCTAAAAGTGATGAGGGAATCTTCTTAGGTTATTCACTCCATAGTAAAGCTTATAGGGTTTTAAATAACAGAACTAACTGTGTTGAAGAAATCATGCATGTGATCTTTGATGAATCCTGTGTTAAGACTAACCTGCAGGAAGGAAACGATGCTGAGGAACAGGTTACACAACCCGATTCATTGACTGAAGTTACCAAACTTGGAGGCACCTCAACAGGGGGAACTGAAGCTGAAGGCACAATGATAGGGGGAACTGAGCCACCTATTACCCCAGATCAAAATGTCATTAGTGATCCTAGTAGCTCACTAGGGTTGATTTCTAATGGACACAAGTATCAAGGATCATATCCTATAGAGAATGTTCTTACTGAACTTACCTCTGGGATCACTACAAGATCTGGACTGAGAAGTATATGTGCCTTCAAGGTATTTCTGTCAGAAATAGAGCCAAAGAAGATAACTGAAGCATTGCTTGATGCTGATTGGATTATAGCCATGCAAGAAGAGCTGAATTAGTTTGAAAAAAACAAAGTATGACACTTAGTTCCTCTTCCAAAAGATAGATCAGTAATTGGAACTAAATGGGTATACAGGAATAAAGTTGATGAGCATGGAACCGTCACAAGAAACAAGGCAAGTTTGATGGTCCAAGGATACAACCAAGAAGAAGAAATTGAATTTGATGAGACTTTTGCACCGGTAGCAAGACTTGAAGCCATAAGATTGCTTGTTGCCTTTACTGCTTACAAGGAGTTTATACTCCACTAGATAGATATGAATAATGCATTTCTGAATGACATTCTCAAAGAAGAAGTATATGTCAAGAAACCTATAGGATTTGAAAGCAAGGAGTTTCCTGATAATGTATATAAACTGGATAAAACCTTGTATGGATTGAAACAAACACCTAGATCTTGGTATGAGAGATTGTCAAAGTTTCTACTAGAGAATGGCCATTCCAGAGGTAAAATTGACAATACCTTTTTCTTAAAAACTAATGGAAAAGATTTGTTAGTTGTGCAGGTATATGTGGATGACATCATTTTTAGACCAACTAATATGAATATGACTCATGAATTTGCAAAACTCATGAGTAGTGAATTTGAGATGCGCATGATGGGAGAACTAAATTACTTTTTGGGTTTACAAATAAAACAGTCAGCATCAGGGACAATGATCCACCAATAGAAGTATGTCAAAGAGCTTCTCAAAAGATTCTCCATGGAAGAAGCAAAGGAGATTAGTACTCCAATTGCCACTGCCACAAAGATGGACATAGATGAAACGAGTTCAGATATAGAGCAAAAGATGTATAGAGGTATGATAGCGTCACTCCTATACCTCACTACAAGCAGGTCTAATACTGTGTTTAGTGTAAGGCTATGTTCCAGGTTTCAAGCTAAGCCTAAGGAATCACATCTAAAATCAGTGAAAAGAATCTTCAGATACTTGAAAGGAACCAGTGATCTTGGATTATGGTATCCCAAAGGTAGTAACTTTGATTTGGTAGGATATTCTAATACTGATTATACAGGATATCTGGTGGATATGAAAAGCACTACAGGTATGACACACTTCTTGGGATTATGTTTAATTACCTGGTCCACAAAGAAGCAAAATTCAGTTGCCTTGTCCACTGCTGAGGCTGAATATGTAGCTGCTGGGTCATGTTGTACTCAGTTGTTGTGGATTAAACAATAACTTATGAATTTTGGTATAGATGTTGGTTGTGTTCCCATTTTTTGTGATAATACAAGTGCTATTAACATAGCTAAAAATCCTGTTCAACATAAAAGAACCAAACATATTGATATTAGACATCACTTTCTTAGAGATAATATTGAAAAAGGTCATATATCAATTATGTTTTGTTCAACTGAGGAATAAATTGCTGACATATTTACTAAGGCTTTGAGTAGAGAACATTTTGAAAGGAACATGTTAGCCTTAGGGATGATTAAAATTGTATAAATCTCCCTCAATGATTAATTAAAAAAGACTGTACTTATGTGATATTTGATTAATTCAGTCTTACACATTTAGTTGTGTATCCTAATTCCAAGGTCTTAGAGTAAATTAACTCAGCTATGTGTTGATTTTACAGATAGGTTGAACCATCAAAGCAAAATTTGACCATTGTTTCCACAGTCCAGGTATGATTTTCACTTGTTCATGATTGCATAAGAGAGAAACAAGTTCTTCATTTGGTCCCTTCCGTTATACTTAAACCGTTAAAAATCCAAAAATCATCTGCTTAAAAAATCTGCCAACCCTTTTCCCATCAGTACAAACCTTTTAATCATTATGTTTCTATCAAAATCCTTTCCTCATATGGTTCATCTTCCTCCAAATCCCTCTTAAATACGCATCCTCTTTCCCTCTCCTTCTCATTCTTTCTAAACATTCTTTATAACAATACACTAACCTTTTGTCTCACTAGCCATGGATTTCTCATCATCTTCTTCATCCTCCTCACTTGACTCCGCTACAAACACTTTCAACCCCAGTGTCATTCACCTAAATATAACCTTACCTCCGTTAATTCCTCCTCAAATAAAAAATTCTCTGATTTTGCTGCGTTCAAAAACTTCCCAAACCCTTTTACCCAATTTTCTCCAACTGCCTCATCCCGTTCTAACCCATCACTTCCTCCACCAATTCTACTTCAAATTATTGATCAAGATGATGAACCCATTGCAAATATCATCCCTCGAAGGTCCAGATCTGTTCTAAAATGGAAATCCTCTTTTGTTGTCATTGATGTAGATGAATCTACTTCAGTTAAGCCTTCCCCTGTAGTTGGTTCTCCTCGCATTCCTCTTACTCGAGGAAAAAAACAATGGTAAGATGCTTCTTTAGAAGAAACACTTTATGCAACTAAAAAAAATGGGTTGCTCCTTCTGCTTCTCCACCTCTCAGTGATCCCTCTCCTGATATTCTCCTTCGCTCTAAATGAAAACTGAAGCATTTCATTGCCAAAACCCTAAAATCCTCTTTCACACCTATCTCTCCATCCCAACCCACTTCTAAAACTTTCTCATCCTCAAAATCTACTGTGAAAGCTTCTTCTGTGAAAGCCTCCACTGTTAAAGGATCCCCTTCCACCGGGGTTTCTTCAAAATCCTCTTCTCATCTGAAGAAAAAAGTATCCCAACCTGTTCTTTCTGATTTCTCTGACTCAGATTCTGATTTTCTTCCTGATACCCCTCCTGCTCCCTCTACTCACCCTGATCCAGATCTTGACTATGATGTTGTTTTTGATACTCCTGCTGATAACGCTTCTTAGTCAGCTCACGTTTTTCACTTTCAAAAATGTAAGTTGGCTAGGGGTAGAGTTGTCTCTAGTTTTGGGGGACCTGATATGGATGTGTTGCTCACTAAACTAAACACTCAGGGATGGTCACACCTGTTTCTTCAAGGTGATTATCAAAGAAAGTTTGGGAAAGTTGAAGTGTATGACTTTTATACAAATGAAGTTTCTATTGGAGAGATGTTCTCGACCACTGTTCATGGTAAAACCATAAATTTTTACCCTGCTGATCTGAGTCAAATTTTATATGTTCCTACTGGGGGTTGAGGTCATTATGTGAAAGGTTCTTGGCCTCCTCTTGATAACCTTTCTTCAGCTATTGATATTTCTAGGAAATTCTCTAGAAATCCTTCTTTTTTAACTCATAGAAGGGTTCTCAAGAATGAGATGTCTCCTCTTCACTAGTTCTATTTTGATGTGACTCACAAGATGATCCTTCCTAGACAAAAAAGGAGAACAGTAGCAAATTTTCTTGATCTCACCTTGATGGAATTACTGGACTCTCAGATTCCGATTGATCTTCCTACACTCATCATCAAGCACATGCAAAGGGTTTTAATTCAAGATGCAAATAGCCATGATTTACCATATGAGTTCTGGCTTGCCCCTGTTTTTTAGGACTTTCATGTTCCTGTCAAAATGTGGTCATTACAGACCATAAAGGATGTCATTGGGTCTGTGAACCGTGCTATGTTGCCTGCGGCTATGAAGAGTGCTGATAATCCTATGTAAAGGCTGAAGAATGCTCTTGTTGCCGAGCAAAGTGAGGTGGATGTGGCACAAGCTACATTGGAAGTTGCTCGGGCTACTTATGAGGAGGAGAAACAGGTCCTTCAAGCTCAAATTGCCTCCCTCACAGCCCTCTTGGAAAATAAAAGAGTTGACAATGCAGATATCATTAAGAAGCCGACCTCCCTTATTCCTTCTTCCTCATCTACTTAAGCCCTCTTAGTGTCTTAGACATCTTTCTTTCCTGCTTTTGGTTTAAGCTGTTTCTCCCTTATTGTTTATTATGGGCTGTGATCATTGTATTCTGATCTATAAATGCAATGGTTCCTTTTTTTATTTTATGTAGCTCACTTCTGTGTTATTGATACATTGCTTGTTCTCTTTGCTCTAATGTCTTCATGTTTTAGTGATAACCCTAGTGGCCATGAATTATAAGACTTGTTTCACTCATTGGTCCAGTTTTTCGATGATGTCAAAAGGGAGAAGAACAGATTATACAGTGCTTATAACTCAATTGACTAATTTGTGTTTCATTCTGTTTCTTTTATTTAACTTTCTTGGTAAGTATGTCAGGTTTTGTGGTGTTATACTGCTATATTTGTCATCATCTAAAAGGGACAAATTATTAGAGCATGTGTAGTTTTGATGATAGACATGAGAATGAAATATGTGGTAAAAGTTGTTCCATCCAACTGAACCAAGATCAGCTGCAGATGGTTTATTGATATGATGATTTGACATACAAACAGAAGTAGATAACATTTATCACATCAGAAGTTGAGTTGAAAAAGAAAACTTGCAGAAGTTGAGTTGAAAAAGAAAAAGTGTAGAAGTTGAGTTGGAAAAGAAAAAGTGTAGAAGTTGAGAGGAACAAGAAGTCCTGCACAAGAGTCCTAGTTAAGATGAAGAGAAGCATGAAGATGGGTTGATAAAGGAGTCTAGCAATAAGGCTAAATGAAAAAGCAAAAAAGTTCAACTTAATCTAGAAGAGAGAGACGGCTACAACAAGATGTAAAGTTACTTGATAGAGTCCTACACAAGATAGAAGAATAGAGAAAAAAGGACTGCATCAGAAGAGTGCTTATATACGCCAAGCTGCATTCAATTAAGCACTCAAGCACTAAAAGGATAATCAACAATCAGCATATCAGTTCACATACTTGAAGAAGAACCTAGTCTCTTATTTAGCAAGTCGTAGGCTTTGTGTGTAGTAGATAGGTTCTTTGAATTGTAATGAGTCATTGTGAATGTGATCTATAAACTGAGTTAGAAATTGTCTCTTCAAGTTTGGGAACTCGAAGACTTGGGAACACTAATCTTGGGAAGATTTGTGTTTTTATAGTCATAGGAGTTAGAAGTTTTAATTCCTAGTTTACAAGAAGTCTTGTAATTTTGTTGATTGTTGAGGCTCAAGTGTTTTAGTGAAGTTTGGGTTAAATCTTGTAGAGGTACAGGTCGTGATTTTTTTACACCTTTCTTGAGCCGGATGTTTTCCACGTAAAAACAGTGTTCAATTTTTACTTCTGTGAACCACGTTTACTTACCTATTCCACAGATAGACAATTAGTAGGGGTTGTACTCTAACAATCATGGTGCCAGTAACACAGTTAGTAAGGACCGGGTCCCTCTATTAGGTTGTCCATTATCAAAACTGAGGTCTTAATAGGGGGTCCATATTTCAAAGCTTCAAACCATCCAATGGTGAGAAAATTGAGGAACAGAGAATGGCATTCCGTGCTCCTGCTCACCATGAATCCTTGCTGGATATCTGCAGAAATGACTCCGAGAATTGATGTTTGATGGAGAGCCTTCTATATGATGGCCTGCAGATGTTATTGGCTGCTTTTTACAGACATGAATCAAATGTGAAAAACGTTTACTGGAGGGTTTTTTTCGTCTAAGGAAATGCTGCTTTTGGAGGATAATGGTTTCTGGGGTAGTATCCAATCTGCCATTCTCAAACTTTTTTTTAAAGCTGCGTGCTTGTATATTTTCCGACATCTACCAAGTTCTATCAATTTCTATCATTTCTTGTACGCTCTGGTGAACAAAACTGCATCTAAGACGCCCATGAACATCGGGAAGCCTGCAACTTTTTCCAAAGAGAAGCTAATACAGTTAAAACTATTTGAGAGTTAAGTACTCACTTTGATCTTCTGGATTTTAAATTCCAGCGCAAGCATTATAGAAAAGGTGCTGTTCTTTTATACACTGTTCAACCCTGCTATTGAACTGTTCTTCGTACATAACTCCAAGGGGTCAAGGTGGGATTGAAAGGTGAACTAAGTATGACATCATAAGAGCAGCAGCAAACATAACTTGAATAAATAAGTTCCCGGGGAGGGAAGGGTTTTAAGGCCAGTTGTTTTTGTTGCTCAATGTAACCCTTTCCAATACCTTTGTTGTGTACTTTTGATTGAAACTGCCATGGCAATGGAAAATTTGGTGGTTTTCCTCTCTTTTGATGTAAAGCACTTATCCTGCTTGGCATATCAATCAAAAAGAAGAAATGGGGCAAAGACATGGGTGCATCATCTGCTGATGTTTAGGCTTAGTAGGAAGTCCTCATTTACATTTCCTTTTCTAGGATCTTTCTCATCTAGTTGTTAATGATGAGCCTAAGGCTTAAAGTTTAAATGACCGATATTATGTAGATGCTCATATAACTGAAGTTCGTTGTGCCAAGCTGGCTGAAGTAACAACCCTCTATGAGGTATGAAATTTTGACAACCTGTTTTAGTCATTATGGTACCTATCAAAAAGTAAAGTTCATTTAATTCTTTGGTAGTGCTTTCTTGTCGCCTTTTGACGTCCAAATAATTTGTCGTTGGCCTATCCCCTCTATCTTTTGAGGGGAAAAAAAAAAGAATGTCTAGATTTTCGCTTTATCACTCAGCTGCAGTTGACAGCTGGACTGCTGCTGGAACATCCATGAAATTTTGGTTGCTTTTAATGAGTTTTAGATAATAGCAAGAAATTGTGATTACTAATTTTAGATTTAACTGTTCTTTGTAATGTAATTATGCTGGCACTGGTTGGAGATTTTTTTCAGAGAAAATTGAACGAGGCATTAGCTGGACCTGTTGAGGCTCTTTTAGATGGAGCTGGTGATGATGCATGGCCAGCGCCCAACAAGAAGATGGCTGGTTCAGCATGGGACTGAAACAGCAGTCTCTGGTTTCTCTGCTCCGCTTTCTGGTTTCAAAATGGATGAAGAAGCTAGCGATGATATGGTTTCTAGATTGAAGGTTTATGCACAGGGAGTGGTTGAGGCAAAAGCAAATGAAGAAGCTGGAAGATTTTTGATTCACATGACGGATAGGTACACTGAAATGAGTTATTTCATCCTCACTTTTGTGTGATGCGATAGTTGGAGCATGAAGAAGGGTTTCTGACCTGAAATGACAGGCTTTTAACATTATTTAGCAATGATTCTGAGTCAATGCCACGAATCTGGACCTGAAAAGAAGATATCCGAGCAATTACCAGAACTGCTAGATCAGCTGTATAATGAATTAAGCTTCCTGATTTGGGATTGAATATTACATTTCAGTCTGTTGACTCCTTTCAATGTTCTTACAGTCGCTGAAGCTCCTGTCAGTTTTGGCTGTGATTCGTTTGGAAGATGAAGGTGACAGTATAGAGAAGACACCATCCCTTGCTTGTGGATGGACAATCAGGCGCTTCCACCAGAAAGAGCTCCACATCAGTTGATCCTTTAGCCTCTAGCACTTGGAATGAGGTAATTATCTTAATAGATTATGTGGTTTGAGTTTTAGAAGTTATTAAGAAGCAGAAACAGTGATCAAAGAGGGGGAAGGGAAGGGGGGAGGGTATACCGGCAAGTTTGGATTCCCTATAGACGTCATCATTGTTAATGTTTTGCCTGGAATCTTCCCAGTCATGAGCATATACCATGTTATGTAATCATTTTTTATATATATAACTATAAAATCTTCGTGAGTTAGCTAGATGGTCCCGCCCCTCTACAGTGTTCCCCATATAAATACCAGATTTTGTGTCAGTGGAAGGATTTGAACTCCGGAGGTGCACCCAAGTCATCCAACCTGTGATGCATCCTTAGAACTGAACCAAACTCCGGGGGGCTAAAATATTGTATGTCAAATTCTGGATTGAATTTTCTCAGTCTGATCCATCATATATATACACAATACAATAACCTCACTAGTCACCACTTTGGTTTCAAGTTTGCACATATACTTTTATTGGTGTAGATCCTAGGCCTGAGAATGCTGGAAATATGCATACAAATGTTCAGCTTTAGAAACTGTACCTCTGATGTTTTGCGACTGATTTACCTGCTATCCTTCAAGCTGTCAAGTTGATCAGCTTTATGCCAATATTTTATTGCAGGTCCCTGCATCAAAAACTTTGATCACACATGTCCAGTGCAAATCTTTGTGGAGGCAATTTAAATCTGAGACTGAATATACTGTTACATAAGCCATTGCTGCTCAGGCATGAATTTTTTGGATGCTCTTACACATAACTTCAGTCCTCTTTTGTAAGCGAAATCCTTTTATACTTGGTTTGGTTAAGGTGGATTAACGTTGTTGAATAATATATGTCTGGATTACTGGCTCGGTAATCATAATTGGTGCTTGAAAATTGATTATTCTTCACGGTAGGTGTAATATTGCTGGTTGTAAGTGGTGATAATTGCAGTCTACCTGATCACCTCCATCGTTTTCCTTTAAAAATCCCATTTTTGAACAAAACCTCCCCCCCTTCAGTTGATGTTGCAGTTTCAAAGCTACTGTATGAGTGATAACTGTATAAGCACTGTAATCATTTGGTCCTTTCGTTGTTTTGGCTTTTGATGAATTCATGACACTTTTAAGGTACCTTTTCCGCTTATAAATAATCAGAATGCCCCCTAATCTTGATACATTCAGGTTTTATACCCACTTGCAGGGTGCATCTGCATCCGTTGTTGATCGCATAACTTATGTTTGCATTTACCTTTTCTCCAGAAATCCTTTGTATTTGGGTGTTATACTAGTTGTTTTTCTACTACTGAAAGTCCTTTGGGTGCTATTGGACATCTCCCGTGAATTCCGCAATGGTGCTGTAAGTATCAGATCTGCATTCCTATTATTTTAGTTTCTATTCATCACAAGCAATTTGACCAATTAACTGTTATTCGATCTAATCTAATCTCTAAGGGAGAAACATTCTTAGACTAAAGAGTGTGGAAGCTGGAACCAAGTTTGATTTGCTTAATTTCATTACTTAACTCGCATTGTGGATACCTTTATCAAAAAAAAATTTAGGGAACTGATATTCGATAAATGTGTTGTCACAAACCTTCTTAGACGACTAGCAGAAGCAGAACAAATACAAAGTGACTCAATCAATTAACTCTAACTGATGCAACTCAAACTAAGACTTAGACAAGCTATTGCAAAAAGTACAGCTTACTCAGTTGTCATGATCATCTGAGAGCAACTTCGTGTAGGACCAGGTACCATAGATATTGACTTTAGCAATTCGATCAGGTCCTTTGTGAGATAATTTGTAGATCATCAGAACTCCAAAAGCACAACAATACTATTTAAAGAGATTTACAATTTCTTATGTGAAGGAAGAGGGGACTGCTGCCATAGAAATGTGTTGGGACAACATGTTACGGTTGTGGAGTTTGTTATAAGCATCTGTCAATGGGCATAACAAACTAGGCTATTCTTGGGTTGCATTTGTTTCTGCTTTTTCATCTCTTCCTATGTAATTCTCTTCTCATCTCCTATTCATTTCCTCCAGCTTTTATTCTACTGTTAGTACATTTTCATTTACCTTATACTTTCTTGTACGAAAAATAAATAAAAATATCTTCATGTTGAAGAATGTACATGACGCATAGGCTATAAAAGAGAGCTCTGATTATTTGGTGGATATATTACACTTCATGTGGTCTGGAATTGGCAGTTGCCTGCAAAAGTTCTTTTTTTCCTTCGTCTAAAAAAGAAAAATACAGCAGAAAATGTCCATTTGATTTCCAAATGGCTAGTTGGCTTAGCTTGAATAGAAGACTGTTTTTTTCTTAATAATCATGGGGCATGGGCCAGTTTGCACGCATTTAGATTCTAGACTAATTTTCAGAGTGCCTTCTATATCTCACCTGTATCAGGTAACTCTATCTAAGTTGGTTCGCCGACAACATGATTTGACCCATTGAGTTTGAACTTTGTTAGAGTTTCACATAGGTTGGGGAATGAATTAGTAATTTGCTTCTGTGAATTTGGACAATCCTTCTCTTATGAGCTAAATTTTGGAGTTGAGTTAAATTAAGTGTCATGTCTTTACATGATATTAACCATTCCTATTTGAGCTTCCAATCCATGCTTCGATTGAATTTGGGCGTGAAGAAGGGCGTAAAAGTGGGTTAGAATTCATTGGTTGAAAAATAGACTGGTGATTTGCTTATATAAATTTGATCAATCCTTCGTTTATGATCTAAGTTTTAAAATTGAATTAGATCCCAATGCAATATCTTTACGAACCTCCACCTACATTATTGACTCAATATTGCATATCTTTCTATATATGAGCTGGCAAAGATTTTAGTATTCATATGGAAGAAAACGAAAAAAATGGAATTAGCAAGTCTGATTGGGGCTCAACCTTCCCAACTGCGACGTATTTAATGCACATGCACATTTCCATTCACTTTGGCTCTTTTTATTTATTTATTTGTGCAGTTATATCTTTTTCATTGCATGCCATAATTCCAAGAAATATTCTGAGTAATGATTGAACAACTATATGTTTGTTTTTTTGACTCCCCCTAACTAATAAACAAACATATTCAATTCATATCCAACTTACAAGTGGAGATCGCAGTAGGATTGCTGTCCTAAAGTTGTGAACTTGAAAAAATAAAAAGGGAAAAGACATCGTTTCCGTCCTAAACTATATCCGAAAAGTTTAAGTCACATCTAAATTATACTAGTGATCTATTACACACCTTAACTATAAAAAAGTGATATTATTACCTCCCCGCAACCCCCATTCTAAGGCGCGTGTGTTACACTTATTTTAGGCGCGTCCAGCCTATTAAATAACAAAAGTAAACGGCTAAAAACATTAAGAAAAAAGTCATCGTTTCCACCCCAAACTATAGTTGAAAAGTCGAATCCACACGTAAACTATATAAGTGACCTATTATACACCTTAACTATAAAAAAATGATACTTTTTACTGACGTGGTGCTGACGTGGCAGCACGTGTAAAACACTACACTACATGCAAGTGGTGGTAGCCTGACAGGGTCTAAATGGTTTCACTTTTTTATAGTTTAGGTGTGTAATAGGTCACTAGTATAGTTTAGGTGTGACTTCGACTTTTTGGGTATAGTTTGGGGTGGAAACAATGCCTTTTTCCAAATTAAAAAACAGAATCTGCTGTGCATGGCCACATGCACATGCATGGCATGTTCCTATTGTATGGACGTTAATGAATGTTATAATGGTCAAGCTTGGCTTGAAGTCGTCTTATATTGGCTGGCTTAAAAATATTTTCTTGGATTCACTCACCATAGTCAAAGCTGAAATCAAGGCCAAACACATTTCCATAGCTCTAAACTTAGCATGAAATTTCACTTTTTAACATTTTAAGTGGACGTTGTTTATTTTATACACCTAAATTACTATTAAAAAATAAACGACGTCCACTTTAAATGTGAAAGTGAAAATTCGTGTCAAATTTAAACGTCTAACGTTGTATTTGGCCTGAAATCAAAATTGAAATGTTTAAGTATGGTACTAATTAACTAGCTTGATTAGGACAAGTTATATATGTTATGTACCGTCATTTCATTTGATGTAATTTTTTTCTTTTCTTTAAATGGTGATTGAAAAGGGAATTAGAAGGTTGGAATCAAATATTCACTAACAAGTGAAAGTTTAGGTACTCAATCAATTAATGAGTCATTAAAGTTCCCCTATATATGCAATTTATATATTATTACAATCCTTTCTTTCTTTTTAATTACTTGTCCCTTATTAATTTCGCATTTTCTTTTTTAAAAAAAATTAGTTAGGGATTTGTCTTATTAAATTATCTTTATTATTATGCATTGAAAGTTTAAGTTGGACAATTAGTACTTCATGTAGTTACTGATAAGGAATCAGTGAAAGAAAATACTAGTAAATTATACTTGAATTTCGTAAAACGAATAAGTAAAAAACAAAGAGATAGAATAAAATTCCTTCACTTTTAAGTAGAGGTCTTAGATTTGAATCATGAGAACAGGAAATGCTTCCCAACAATTTGAATTAATTGATTGAATCAATAATTCTAACTATCAAATAAAATGGATTTTAAAAAAAAGTAACTTTGAAAGTACCTAGTGTTGAAATTACTTCACGTATTACGTTAGAATTAGTCTATGTTTATAGTTTTATGCTTTACTACTAGTGTATTTTGGACTTTTTACCATGGTACGTATAGTTTGTATATTTGTCTCATGCATGCACAACGTTTAAAGCAAATTTCAACGTCGGTACATAAGTACCACATAAATAAAAATAAGTGGCTAAAAGAAAGTAACAAATCTTTGATATGCGATAACAAGAATATAACCATATCGACCTAGGTCCTAATTAATTATACGATTTTGATCTGAAATAACAAATTTATTAGTTACTCGTACATAATTTTTGGATTTAATTTTGGGGTCAAATTCATTGTGCTTGGTGGTTATATAGTGGAGTAAATGGGTCGTTTCACTGTGTAAGCTAAGGAAGATAATCCGAAAATAAAATTTGAGATTAGCTTTACCTCATAACTTCTCCGTTCCATTTTAGTTGGGTACATTCTATTTTATACGGTAATCAAGAAATTATAAATTGAATGATGAATTTTACTATATTATTCTTTACTCATATTAATGATATTAATTGGACATAGGATTGGAAATTAAAATCGTAATTGTTCACATTTAGTGTATACTGTATACTATTAATTGTAGGAGTAAAATAAAAAAATATATTACTTAATTTTATCCTGATTTAGTAAGTAATGAACTAATACGGGACACTTATTTTTTAGTAAGATGACTAACTAAAATGGAACAAAGAAAATATTTGGTATCAGGTATTAACTAGTCCAAAGACTATTTATACTAAAATGGTGTAACCCCATATATATGGTGTAAGATAAAATAATCTCCGGAAATATCTCTATTTATCTCGTTCAATGTACCAAACGACTCCTTTAATAGTATTATGCTAGCTATTTATGTGTCTTTATCAATAGTGAGCTGTGGAAAGTACCAGATCAGAGGGTCAAGACAAAGATGAAGATGATGAGAATTTTCATTAGAGATTAATTAATTAATTGAGTTGGAAGATATGCAGATGAGCAATATGCATTTATAAGGGAGCCAACCGTAGGCATTCATTTCTCCTTAAATGACTACTTTGTCATTCCATTTTAGTTGGTCATGTTTTATTTTACGTGGTGATTAAAAAATTATAAATTGAATGGTAAAATTTATTATTTTATCCATTACCCATTATTGGACATAAGATTGGACATTGAAATTATAATTGTTCAAATACTATTAACTATTGGAATAAAATGAGAAAAAAATTAATTAATTCTATCCAAATTTATTAAGTGATCAACTAATATGAGACATTTATTTTTTAATAAGATGATCAACTAAAAATGGGACGAAGGGAGTATTACTCTCCCTATTGGATTTTCATTTCATTCTCAAGTTTATAATGTTATTTTTATCATTTTTCGCGCTTTTTTTTCTTGGATTTTTATCCTTTGAACCTAATGACCTACCATGCTTCAAACGTGTTTGTGATTCAGAAGTTATGATATTAGTAGATAGTCCTTTTGGGACTACAATTCGGATAGGCACATTCGTTGCAGGAATATGTGACTTCATTATCCTTTTCAAATCAGTTAATGAGTCTGATAGATTTTGTAAGTAAATGATCTTCTGGACCTCATTTTCACATATGGGGATACGTGGGTTAAATGAGATAATGATGAAAATTTTCACGCAATTTCTCTTTTAAGTTCATGTTTCTTTCCTCCTTATTTCGAAAAATTTATTTCGTTGAATCAACAATCTTGCAAATCAAGCAGTAAGCAAATCTCCCGTCAATAGTTCAAGATAGCGAATTATGAAGGGTGACTCGAATCCAACATATATTCCTAATATTCTCTGGGGACCCATCTTAGTGCGCTGTGGTGGTGCAACTGACACATATGTAACATATTCAAAATTTGTAAATGAGCAATATTTGACTCATGACCAAGACCAATTGTGGCGGGGAGTACTTATTATAATGAGTTGGTCTGAGACGGACAAGTGATGTTGCATGTAAGATAGCATAACCCCACACAGTAGTGAACAATTTCGTTTTCATAAGTAGTGATCTTGCTATCAATTGTAGGCGCTTAATAAATGATTCAGCAAGGCCATTTTAAGTATGAACATGAGCGACAAGATGTTCAACTCTTATTCGAACTGATATACAGTAATCATAAAAATCTTGAGATGTAAATTCTCCAACATTATCGAGACAAATAACTTTAATGGGATAATCTGAAAGTTGTGCCCTTAATCGTATTATTTGTGCCAATAATTTTACAGATGCTAGGTTGCGAGATTATAAGAGACACACACGAGCCATCTTGAAGATGTATCTATTAAGAACATAAAAATTCTAAATGATCCACTGGATGGATGAATAGGTCAACATATATCCCAATATATATATTCTAAAAAAAAGAGGAGATTCGATTCCAACTTTCAGTGGCGATGGTTTAGTTATCAGTTTGCCTTGATAACAAGCAGCACATGAAAATTCATCCCTTGTAGAAACTTCAGGTTCTTCAACAGGTGCCCTTTTGAATTTTCAATGATTCGTCTCGTCATTATTTAGCCAGGGTGACCTATTCGATCATGTCAAAGCACAAATGTATTTAGATTGGTAAACTTCTGATACTCGATAGAGTGTGCTTCAACTGTGCTAATTTATGCATAATATAAGCGGAAAGATAAAGTTGATAATTTCTCCAACACATATTTTTTACTTGAGACATTGTTGGTAATGCCAAGATATGCAATATTCAATTCATTTATTATCTCAACATGATATTCATTTCGGCGTATATCTTTAAAACTCAATAAATTTCTTGGGGATTTAGAAGAGAACAATGCATCTTCTATAACTAGTTTTGTCCCCTTAGGCAGAAATATAGTAGCTCTTTCGGAGCCTTCAATTAATTTTGAAATATCAGAGATTGTTGTAACATTTGCTTTGCTCCTAACTAAGTAGGAAAAGTATTTCTCATCTTTAAATATGGCTTGCATTGTTTCACTATCAATTATACAAATATCGTCATATACATTACGATTGTAGATCGAAATAATTTGAGAAGTATCCATATACTCTTCAAGATAAGATAAACAAAGTAAATATTATAGCATTATTAGATCATAACGTGTTAGACAAACTTTATTTATTTACAAGATTAGTGAAACATTACTAACAAAAATATAAACTAACACAACCAGTAGAAAAATAAAATACAATCAGACTATTACAGATTCGTCACCAACAAGGTAACTAACATTTCCTTCATTGCAAGGAAATTTGTAACATCTACATCTATAGACTCAACATTATCTTCGAAAATAAAGTTTGTTTCTATATTGTTACCCATTTTCTTGAGGGACGCCTGATAGAGATTAACCAAATGCTCTGGCGTACAACAAGTACGTGACTAGTGCCCCTTTCCTCCACACCACTGATATCATTTATTTTTTGAATTTTTTCTTTGCACTGTTTCGATATTTCATCCTTCTTTTTACACTGCTGGTGATGAGGGTCATTATTTAGTGCAAGACAATTACCCTAATTAAATTTCTTCCACGGCCACGACTACGATCACGACCACGGCGACGACTGGGTTAATGGTCTTTTCTTAAAATTTCTTATCTTTGTTATCGTTGAAAAGTCTTTTCTTAAGATGACAGAGACTTGTACTGATAACGTTATATAAAACTATCTAAGAAAGTAACAATGTAACAAGAGAAGTGTGTGTCTTTTTATATTGTTAACCTCTTCTCAAATATGGACATGCTATGTAAAGCCAAGAGG
>NC_061116.1:198970246-199000004 GCF_002878395.1 Capsicum annuum | reverse complement strand
CATACCCCCTTATGGACTCGGTGTGTTTTGTCGATGTAGGAATCCTTCCTAAGTTGGAGTGTTGGCATATGTGGAACTCCTTATGGACTCGGCATCGTCGCTGAGGTTGTCACTAGGGAGTAAGGCTTTCTTACTTATATCCCTCCTGTGTTTTACCGATGTGAGACTCTTTCCTTCCCCACCAAATGGCATGATGAAATTTGCCTACACTCAGTTTGAACTCTGGCCCACATCGACAGGGCTGCCATAGGCCCAGGATTTTTGAACAGAGGCCCACATCGGCAGAGATGTGGGACTCTTCTTAAGTTGGGGTGTTGCATATGTGGGACTCTAAGTTGGGGTGTTGCATATGTGGGACTCCTTCCCCACCGAATGGCATGACATGACGGGACATGCCTACACTCAGTTTGAACTCTGGCCCACATCGACAAGGCTGCCATAGGCCCAGGATCTCTAATCTAACTGCGCGAATCGAATCAAAGCGTTCTTTGAACAGAGGCCCACGTCGTTAGAGATGTGGGACTCTTCCTAAGTTGGGGTGTTGCATATGTGGAGCTCCTTCCCCACCGAATGGCATGACATGACGGGATTTGCCTACCCTACACTTAGTTTGAAGTCTGGCCCACATCACTCTTTCTAAGTTGGGGTGTTGCATATGTGGGACTTCTGCCCCACCGAACGGCATGACATGACGGGATTTGCCTACACTCAATTTGAACTCTGGCCTACATTGACAGTCCGGACACAGGAGCGACTCTGATACCATTCTGTCACGACTCAGCCAAGGCCCTGACCGTGACGGGCATCCTGAATGATATTATCCACTCTGGGCCAGAGCCGCACGACTTTAAATCGCGCCACTAGGGAGTAAGACTCTCTTACTTATATACCCAGCATCCCTCCTGTGTTTTATTGATGTGGGACTCCTTCCCAAGTTGGGGTGTTACAGAAACGGTCGAGGGGTTCATTGGAACCTCCAATTACATGGTTTGTACATGTGTTAGAAGAAGATTATTGTTCATGTAAAGAAACATTTTTTACGACGAGGATATGCTTCAAGGCGTGTCATTTCGCTGCCTCCATTTTCAAATTTAACACTTTATTTTCACTGTAACTCATCACCCAATCAGCTTGTTGATTTCTTGGGCAATTTACTTCAACATTGCGGCGTTAATCTTCAACAACTGAAGCAAATTCATGCAAAGATCGTTGTCAGTTGTTCTTCAAATTCTTCTTTTATAGCTGCAAGACTCATATCAATTTACGTGAAATTGGGCTTGTTAATGAAGCTCAGAAAGTATTTGAAAACTGCCCAACTGAGTTTTCCTCGAATTTGCTGTTGTGGAATTCGATCTTGAGGGCTAATGTATCACATGTGAAATGTGAAGCAGCGTTAAAGCTTTATATGAGAATGTGTGAATGTGGTAATTTGTCTGATGGATTTGGTTTACCGTTGATTATTAGGGCATGTGGCATGTTCGGTGACCGGAAAATTTGCAGCATGGTGCATTGTCATGTTATGCAAATGGGCTTTAGAGATCATCTTTATGTTGGTAATGAATTGATGAATATATGTATGTGAAGAATGGGTGTATGGATATTGCACTTAAAAGTGTGTGGTGCACAGTTTAATCAGAGAAAGTTTTCATGTTCACACCATGTGGTATGGTGCACATATTTGCTCTGGCTTACACCTTTTAGAGCAAGCAGGTAAAGGTTCAGAAACTAAAGGCACTAATTTTAGTGACTTGAGGTGAATGGTCCACTTTTAAGTAGATGTTCTTTTAATATCTGAAGGATTTGCAATAACTGTACTTTAATGAAATATGACAAGATATCAAGATTAAAGAGATGCTACTGAAATGTTTTACCTTCACCTTTGTACATGTTTAAGTTTCTGCATGAGCGTTACATGGACTAAACTGGAGGCGGCGCATAATTTTCATTTTTCTTGTTTAGGAGTATTACTAAGTGTTGCCATGACAATACTATGTAAAGAGTGTTCTTGAAATTACAAAAAATATTACAACTGAAAAATTATTAGTGAAGAAAAATAAAAAGTTATCTTCTTTTTCAGCGCCTGAGGCGCGAATATCTCACTCTCTTTAAGGAGATCCAAGCCCACTGCAGTAAATAGTTTCACGGTCCAGCAGTAATCTTCTTGACTTGTCAGAAAAAACAACTCAATAACTTTGGACAAGAGTTGAGTTCAAAGCTTCACAAAAAGAATTAACACCTCCCTTCAACTAATAAATTCTCTTTTTTCCTAACTTTTGTGAATTCTATATTATCTTGTATATCCCAAAATCATGCAAGACTACCTGTGAAGAAATCTTTCATGCAATGAATAGGAAGAATACATGGGAAGATAAATAGAATAGAGGTTATAAGAGTTACACCATATAAATAGTAAGATAATGAAAGAATAAAAAGTGAAAGTTACTGAAACTTATATCTATATTTTCCCATCATTAATTATCACTAATTATGTATTAAAGATACAAATGAATGGAAAGTGGATGCTGGAAATTCAGCCATGCAACGTGCCAAATAATGGCCAAATGAGTTAGTGAAGATGCCGCTCAAATCAATAAGCAACTGAAAAAAATGACATGGGAGAATAAAGGTTCATAAACGCGGGTGCTAGTAATGACAACAAATTGAAACATTCGGGTCAGCTTTTACACTAGAAAGTAATGCTCCATAATGACAAAAATGAAGCAATAGACAATAGTAACCCCCACGTCTCAGAATGTCACGGACACTTACTGCCATGATTATGAGGCACAAAAAACATTATAGTAATTTAAAATGCCCCACCATAAAACCAACAATTACCCGCTCATTTTAAATAAGAGAGTCTACTAGCTACTAGCTGGAAGAAGACTACCATGCATAATGAAGATATGCTCTGCATTGAACCTCCACTTAGTAAAACTATAATATTTACTCAAAATATCGTAGTGGTCTCAAACTTGAATTATGACTGTTTAAGGGAAATAAAAAGTTATTGCTTACACATAATTGTCAAGGTATTGACATGGGCTTTATAGCCAGGACATTATGGCCTTGTGCTATCCCGGTTTCATGAGTGTCTTTGAGAATGAGCCTAGTTCTCATAGGGAGCGGCCTACTTTCACACCCACATAGGTGAAATCTGTCGAGAGTGCTCCTGTAATTTAGCACCCCACTCATATGAGCTACAAATTTTTATTAAGAGTTTTTTTTTAAACTCAACCCCCACAACCATTATAGGAAAATGCACTCACACCATGGGGGGAATAAAAAAAATAGTGCATTTTTCACAACAAGTCTTCATGTGATTCGTTTTTCCCATTGAACCTAGTTATAGGATCTCTAGTCCCCAGGTTGGGTTTCCTCGCATATGACTCAAGATTCAATAGGCTTCAATCCCATCCCCTTGATATGCTCCAGACCTTTTCTCTTGCTAAGACCTTTGTCAATGGATCTGCAAGATTATCAAAAGATTTGATATAATCAATATTAATGGTACCATTTGTCAAATATGATCTCACATTACTGTGTTTTCTTCTTATAGATTTGGATTTACCATTGTAATAACGGTTTTGAACTCTACTAATTTAGCGGTGCTATCACATGAATTAAAATAGAAAGAATTGTTTTTCAAAATAAGGTACATAAAATAAGAAATCTCTCAACTAATTCACTTCCTCACTAGCTGAAGCTAAAGCAATGTCACGATCCAAATTGAGTCCCTGGCGACGAGCATCCCAAACTACGAAGGCCCAAGAGACCTTTTAGCATACTATCATAAGTATAATCCATACATAAATCAAAGTGTGGAA
Source organism: Capsicum annuum (assembly GCF_002878395.1). Classification (NCBI taxonomy): domain Eukaryota; kingdom Viridiplantae; phylum Streptophyta; class Magnoliopsida; order Solanales; family Solanaceae; genus Capsicum; species Capsicum annuum. Next base: position 198,996,177 of record NC_061116.1, on the reverse strand, counting down.
GATATAATAGTGTTCAACGGAAACTTATAATTCGAAATGTGTCAACAAGATATGACAATACAATACTTCAAATACCGTCTACGAAGCCTCTACTGAATACTAACTGTCTAGGCCGAGACAAGGTCCCCAGCTGAACTATAAACTGAATTAGATAAACATATAAATAACATGCCTTTCGGAAGATGGATGACTCACCAACTCTGTCATTATCTCATATGAACAAATGATGTGATGGACAATGGGAATGGGCCCCAGAACATAAAATATAGGGGGGGTCAATACTCGAAAATAAGAGTACGTAGAATAATATAAAAATAAAATATATTTCGTATAACATAAGTGAGAAAATTTCATAAAAATATGTCAGCATAAAACAATTGAAAATACATGGGCATAATTTTGATGAGATTCAACCATTCTTGTAAAAATATTGACTCAACTCTTTGTATTACTTTTGAGATGGATGGTACACCCTACAAGTCTACAATCCCACAGGCTATATGAAATCCTCCATTAACTCGTCGGCCAAGCCCCCTATCCGAGTTTTCCGCAAGGATAGAAGTGTCTGGTCTTGTATACCTTTGCGTGAAGCAAGTATATAATGATCATCCATATTTCAGGACAAGATCAATCTCGCATGGGTAGAATACGATTTCGGGCAATGAGTTATCTGAACTCATTTTTTCTTCAAGTAACCATCTAACTCTATTAGAGCCCAATTTTAGCAATTTAAAGCATGCATCTTTCTCAAAACATGGTTTGAAGTCTGTAGTCTAGTAAGGTCTGAGTTTGTTATGGCATTTGTTTAATTTGGTATCGTCATACCAAGACTTGCAAGTCATATAATCCATATCATATCATGTCTTAGTCCTTTCATTCAATACATATTATTTGACCGCCAAAATATTTAAATATCAAGAGAGTTCTTATTTCAAAACATATGAAACTCATGCAAAATACTCTCTTTTCAATACTTTGACAAAGTGTGGTCATATTTTTCATCAATCACATGCAATTTATATTTTAGGATACAAGAGCATTTATAAATTAATAAAACACCCCCTCATAGGATCATAAAGCAAGGCAAACCCACAATTGATAATGAAACATTTAATCTCAGGCTTTTAACCGCTCGTATAAACAATCACCACACATTAAGACAATGAATTTCATAACAAGAGAGGAAATTTCGTAAATCATGCTCTCATATAATTTCTCAAAACTCATAACATTCATACACATGAATACAATTCAAGTTTAGGGAAAATCCCTATAGTTTAAACAAGATTTCATTATAAAACAAGGTTCCCAATGCATGCTCTTTAACAATTTCAAAACTCATAATTGATGTGTAAGCCTACGCTAACACATTTGAGGCTTTTAAATCTAAATAATTGTAAGATCTTGAGCAACTTTAGTTGTTTTTGATTAGTTTACTTTGATTTTTGCAGTAAATATTAAGATGTAGGAGAACAAAAAATAATGGAAGCAAAAAGCCTAAAAAGTGAAGCAAAATAAAGGACAAGTGTGGATGACACCGTTCATGATAAGAAGTCGTCCTGGTGATAAGCTGTCAAGGATGCCGTCAGCCTTAAACAGAGAATGAGAGTTGAAGACATTTTTTGTGACGACGTTCGTGATAAGCCATCAAGTTGGTGATAAGGCGTCAATGTCGTCGCCAGCCTTAGACAATAGAAGTCAAAAGTGTAGAGGAGCTAATGACATCCGTGATAAGCTTTCAGACTCCTGATAAGCTGTCACGGATGTCGTCATCTATTCCAAGAAAAAGCTGCAGCTTTAGTTTTATTTTCTTATTTAGGTTGAACTATTTAAAGCCTTGTTTTAGGGTTTTCTAATATTATTCATTATCCATTCATCATCATCATTATTCTGAAAAACATTCGACACTTGGAGTTTGTGAAATATACTTTGATATTTTCTCTAAGACCAATATTTTGGGAGTTTTGTCTTGTGAATCAGTTCAAGTTACACTTTTTGATTCTCATAATCTTTGTAAGTTAATCTACTCAATTATGAATTCAACTTGTGTACTTGTTTATTGCATCATGAGCGGCTAAACGCCTTTAACCTGAATTATGGGGTCTAGGGTTAGATCATGATGATGTGCTAAACACCTAAGATTCAATAGCTGTTAGGATTTCTTGATAATTCTGAGATTTTAATTAACGTCTATTGGTTACAAACAGTAGACGCACCTACTTTGATTTGCTTGAGAAAGAAATCATATACAATAGGAAGTGAATTATTAACAGGGACACAGAAATACTTCGTTTAATAATCAGCGCTATAACAAGGTTGATTAACCTGAGGTAAAATCTAGACATTGAATAGTGATTCCCTAAGTCCAAGAGGATTAGGAAATTAGACTCTTAAATAGTTCAAGAGACATTTGAGAATATTATCGATAAAGATAGCTTGTTATCCTAACCACCGTGAGAATCTTGAGTCACCTTTAGCATCTGTTATGTACCGTAAGCCCTAGTGAACATAATTCTGGTTATTTCATAAAATATTGGTTACAAATATCAAAATTAAAGTGACAAACAATTATTTGTGAAACATAAACCCCCATTTCGAGAAACGTTAAACTATCAGTGAATTAAACGCAAACGACTTGAGTTCACCCCATATTTCCTGTAGGATTTGACCCCAATCTAGTTGGGTTTTATATTGACAACGATCGCTTACACCCATTCAAGAGTGTAATTTGAGCGTTATAAAAAATGGCGCCGTTGTTGGGGAATACGGTTGTAAATTGAAAGTTGTGTACGCTAATTGACTGTTAGTTAGGTTTCCTAGATTTACGTTTATTTGTTGTTTTTGTTTATTGCAGGTTCCTTGTTATTTATGCTAAAAAAAGAAGTTTTAGAGAACCATTATTACTAATTAATCCAGAACCTCAGCTGATCGGGAGAATGGCAGAACAGCAAGAGGCCGACAGACTGGCAGCCTTGGCCAGGGCTCAGGTGAATATACAGAACCAGGGTCAACAAGTACGTCATCCAAACCCTAATGATGAAGACTTGGGTGATGAGGAATTTTTGAATCCTCAAAACCCAAGGCGAGCTGAGCAAATTACTGCACCAGTGCAGTGAAATTTCAATAGAAATCATCCAGTCAGAAAAAGGTATGGTCAACAGCCTGTCCAATACGAGGTTGATGATGATGGTGAAGGAATGGATGGATCAGGTGCAACGGGTGGTATCATTCCTCCACTGTTGGAACTGGTGCAAAATCATAATTCCCCACATGTTTCTAAGCTAGGAGACGAACTATTTTTCCTACTTATGAAATCTTCTATCCTATGATTCATACTTGAGTACATGACTTACAATAAGTATCCTAGCGCTAATATAGCTTATGATATGTTAAGCATGTTCATATGAGTCACTTAGGGTAATACAAGCTAAGAGTTTTTGAATCCATCAAGTTTTAGTGTTTGATTTCATAAGGGTCATACTTTAATGAGTATAACTCAATGTTAATATGGTATTTCTGCATATTTCTACCCAACAAATTATAGAGAATTGAATTAGCTTTCCAACAATACCAATTTTGCCTTAATCCAATACCTGAGCGAAAAGTTATGCCCATTTTCGTGAGAGACAGTAAGGGTATGCGATTCTAACCAAACTTAGGCGCCGCCCAACCAAACTTAGGCGATTTATTAGGCGCCACCCAACCTAGCTTGTACAATTACTTGGGCGCTACCTAAGTCAGTTCCAAGTGCCAAAAATACACTATTTTGAGTTATTTTGAGGGTAATTAAGTCTTTTAACACTCCTTACACGTCCCTAAACTTAACCCTACAAAATATATAGCTCCTAGTTACATTACAACCCTACTAACATCTTAAGTTCATCATCCAAGAGCACTAAAATAAAAAAACAACTAGGGTTGCATAATTAAGCTTGAAGATCCAATTTCAATGAAATTTCTCCGTCAATCATCAAGAATTTTCCTTCTAAGGTATGCGTGAGTTGATTCATGGACTCCTTTCATCCATGAAGCTCAAGAACCATCTTCTAAATTATGTATTATGATATTTATGTTGTTGGTGGTTGATGTTCATGTGGTTGGAGTTTGATGATGCCTAAGATGGGATCTTTGTATGTTTTGTGTGAGGATATGGTGGTATTTAATGTATAAATATGTGAAATTGGTGGTTGAATATTTGTAATCTTGATGAATCCACCTATGCCTTGTGAAAATACCTAAGGAAATAGAAATCATGCTTTTATGACATAATAAGTCCTTAATGACTATTCCATGTTCTAAGTTTATATTCAACGTGATCCCCATGCTATTGTCTTGAATTGAAGATGTTGTATGAGATGCTCATGATATTGTTGTGATATGGAATGACCACGATATTAAAGACATGTAAGTATATACATGTTGTATGTGTTCCCGTCCATGTGATAGTTTGTTAAGAACCATGCTTATTATGAAATCCCTACTTATGATATTGTGAATTGTGGACTCTACTCTTATGATCAAGTCAGTCATGTGTGTCAGTTTCCTTCCATCGAGTCTTGGGGGTACTTATACCCGAAAACTATAGCTGTGTACCTAGAGCTAGTGTCATGTTTCAAGATATCCTCAGTCAATCTATGTTCCATAGATTTCAGTTAGTCACGTTACTCAGGAAAGACTCAGAAATCTAATGAAAACTCAGTACTCAGTAAGATCGACATTCTCATGGCTTAGCTAGCTATTAGATGTTAGTAGTGTTCCATCAGTCCAAGGAACTCAGTAAATTCAGAACCAGCCGTTCAGTTAGTTAGTTCAACTCAGTTAATCTATTCAGTGTCTTTCAGTTGGGAGTTGGAACTAGCACCGAGCGAGTATGGGGATGGCAGTTTTCCCTTCAGAGAGGCAGAACTGTTAGCAGAAATCCCTATACTCCAGAACTATGTAGCTAACACAGGACAGGAGTCACCCATCAGATTCAGGCTATACTTGACTATTATATTACCTTCGGCTTGATTTCCTGTTCAGGGTCACCCGCCAGAGAGGCTTGACTATATCAGAGGTCTCTACCTGTGGCACGATATTGATACCCTTCCAATCAGGGCAAAGATTGGACCCTACCAGTTCAGTATCAGGGCATATCGGTTAGGTGACTACTTTCCACAGTTACAGTCTCAGTTACAGAAATTAGGACTGTCAGATACAGTCAACTCAGCTCAGTAGTACAGACTCAGAACCGTTAGACACGACCAATTCTTATCAGTATTATCAGATCTAGAGATCACCCATTAGGTAGGACTGATCTCAGACTAAGCTAAGTCATTCTTATTTATCAGTGTATTCAGAGATCACTCGTTAGCTAGGACTGATCTTAGATTCAGCTACTCAGATACAGTGAGGAACTTTAATAGTTCCATTAATTCAGAGACCATCCCGTCAGATAGGCTTGGTCTCATATTTAGATGCTTATTATTAGATATAGAGATCACTCGATAGATAGGCTTGATCTCAATCTCAGTTTCAGTTGAGTATTCTTATTATCAGTTTCAGAGATCATCCGTTAGCTAGGACTAATCTCAGACTCAGATATTTAAATACAGTTTGGAACTCAGATAGTTCCCCAGAATTAGGACTGTTAGATACAGTCATCCATGTTATCAGTCATTCAGTATCTCAGTATTACGAAACTCATGTTGTCAGAGTTCAAACTCAGTAGTCAGTATCTCCACAAGTTTCAGTAGTAGTTATGTATGTATGTATGTACTCTCACGTTCATATTAGTCAGCATGTTTATGCATATAAACCCTATGCATTTAGCCTACCCCCTCATATACTCAGTACTTTAGTTGTACTGACGCATTTGCGTTATGGTGCTTTCTTTTATGTTACACCATAGGTTCTGAGGTGCAGATTTTAGATCAGCAGTAGTAGTTTAGTAAGCAGTGAGTCCTTATCTTTCGAGGACATGATCGTTATATCCATTATTCCAGTATTTCAATTTATTTTCAGTTTAGGGAGTTAGTTGGAGACATGTTCCTTCAAATCCCTATTCAGACGGTTTAGAGGCTTTCAGACGATTATAGAGTTTTCAGATTTAGACTTTAGTATTTTTAGTTTTGTTTTGGTACTGTGATACCACCTTATTTCAGATATTTTATTATTTAAGATTGAACCTTACTCCCTCTTTGTTCATGTTTCCATATGTTATATATATATATTATGCAGTTACAGGTACAGATATCAGTCATAGGTTAGCTTGTGGTCCTTCGGGGTCATGAGCACCGTGTAGCATTCTGGTTTAAAAAATTAGGGCGTTACAAAAATTCATCATAACAAGTACCATGATTCAACTCCTGAATCTGAAGGGGTTGTTTGGAGGCTTGCCTGGTGATGATCCAAACATGCACTTGGTGAACTTTATCACCATTTGCAAATCTTTTGATAATCTAGGAGTGAGCCAGAATGCAATCTTGTTGAGATTATTTCTATTGTCTTTGTCTAGGGAGGCAACAATGTGGTTAAATGAGCTGAAACCTGATTCTATAACCAACTGGAGACAGTTGAAAGAGGCTTTCCTAGAATGGTTCTTTTCACCCTCAGGAGGGTACAGTTGAGGGACGAAATCAGTAACTTTAGGCATCTCCCGACTGAAGCATTGTATGAAACTTGGGAGAGATTCAAGAACAAGATGGCACAATGTATGAACCATAACATATGGACTTGCACTTGATGGAGACTTTGTACAGAGCTTTTAACTCTGTGACAAAGCCAATTGTAGATAATGCTGCGGGTGGTTCGTTCATTGAACTTTATTTTCAAGATGCTTTAGATATGCTGAATAGGATGACCAAACAGAGTCGGGCTTGGCATACCAGGGATTCTGTGGTTGCTAGCTCGACTATTTTTATTGGTATGACTGCAGAGTAACGTAGAAGAGATGAGGAGTGAGACCAAGATATAGCCCACTTAAAGACACAGATGGACTTGCTGACAAAGAACTTGCTGTCAGGCAAGACTGAAAAGGTTAAGGCTGTGGAATCTCAGGGCACTGTTGCTACTAATGCAGATGAGGAGGCAAATTATATTAATAAGCAGGAGGGTTTTCGAGGCAATAGCCAAGGGAATCAAGGTCGGAACTTGTATTACAAGCTTGATTATAAAGATAGAGAGCAAGGAAAATGGAGAAGCAATAATGATAGGAGTGGTTTGTATGTTCCTCCTAGAAGTCGGGATGTTGCACTAACTAGATTTGGCAAGACATCCATGGAGGACATGATGGAAAAATTATTGAAGGGAGTTGAGGATACCGACTCAGGGGTAACCACTATGAAGAGTGAATTGTCTACCCTGAGTCAGTTGGTTAGTTCACACTCCACTTCTATCAAGCAGTTGGAGAAGCAAATAAGCCAACTTTTTGCAATACTGAACCAAATAAAAACTGGTACTTTACCTAGTAATACGGTTTAGAATCCATGAAATGATGGCTCATGTATGGTTATTACCACTAGGAGTGGTAAGATCTTACCTGTCCCTTCTATGGGCAAATCTGTAGATGGTGAGGTGGTTGTTGATAAAACCGAAGAAAATAATCCAATGGAGCCTGAGAAGCTGGATAGTTTTATTGATGCTTCAGATAAGGAAAAAGAAAAGAAAGAGGAAGTGGTGTTGAAAACTATCCCAAGGCCACCACCTCCCTTTTCTCAACTATTAAAGAAAAAGGCTGATGATGCAAAGTTCAGCAAGTTCATGGCCTTGCTCAAGTAATTGATAATTAATGTGCCTTTGGTTGAGGCACTTGAGCAAATGCCAGGCTATGAGAAGTTCATGAAAGACCTTGTAACCAAGAAATGGAAGGTTAGCCATGAGCCGGAGGATAATCTTCTCCATTGTGGCGCTATATCTACAAGGTCTTTAGTGCAGGAAAAGGCAGATTCGGATGCGTTTACCATCCCATGTACTATTTCCCCCTGAAGTTCACAAAAGAACTATGCAATCTGGGAGCTAGTATAAATTTAATGCCACTGACTGTGTATAAGAAATTGGGTTTGGGGGATCCTACCCCAAAAAATATATGGTTGGTAATGGCAGATAGATTTGTGAAGAGGCCTGTGGGCATACTGCACGATGTTTTGGTAAAGGTAGCCGATTTTGTTCTGCCTGCTAATTTTGTCGTCCTAGATTGCGAAGTGGATTTTGAAGTGCCTATCATCTTGGGTAGGTCATTACTTGCAACTAGGAGAGTGCTAGTAGACATGGAGTTAAACAAGCTGAAGTTCAGGTTCGATGACAAAGAAGCACGCTTCAAAAGACACTCATCCATGACTCAGGAATATGAGATGAGTGTTTTTTCAATCTTTGACTGATTCTATGATGATGGAAAACGGGTATCAACAGGTTATCTTGGCGAAGTCTGAGTAGTCAAGATAACCAAGTTGTGTCGCGACAGTAAATCAGGTGCTATTAGGAGGCAACCTAAAATTTTTATATTTAAGCAAGTGTTTTTACTTTTATAATTAGGATTTAGTACAGAGAAGGTGAAAAATAAGGAGGTCAGCTGAAAGGCCATGGCGACATTTCTGATAAGCTGTCACAACTGTGATAAGCTATCAGAAATGTCATCAAATAGGCCAAAATTAAGGCAACCTTTGCTTAGGGGTGATGACATTTGTGATAGGCTATCACACTTGTGATAAGGCATCATAAGTCGTCATCAGCCCAAAGCGTTAAAAGCTAAATTCTGGGCCCAGTTTAAATCAAATCTGACCCGGCCCAGCAGTGAAACCTTTTCAAATTACTGCTAGTTTTATTCCTTTCCTTTAGTTTATTTCTTTCCTTAGTTTATTTTCTACTCTTTTCAAAACACTTTAAGAAAGAATCTTTCTTGTGAGTGTGGGTTTGAAGCTAAGGCTATAAACAAAGTGTTCTCTCCCTTTCATTTTCATCTGTTCTAATCTACTCAAGAAGCTAAGTCACCTACCAGGTATGATTGAAGTTTAGCTCTTCTCTTTGTGTGGGTTAGGTGGTAATCTTGTGAAAATATTGCGTGTTTAAAGAAGATGAATAATGAGGTGTTACCATTGTTGTTAAAAATTAAAAACTAGGGTTACAACTGTGCGCGACATGCAAAAAGCTAAAACCCTAGTTCAAGAATCAAAAACTCCCTGTGATTCTAAGAAGAAATTGGTTTGCTAATCAAGAATAAAAATCAAAAGTGGGTTCTGATAAGAGCTGACGACCTTCATCACAAGCTATCACAACTGTGATGGCTTATCATGAATGTCATTAAAGGCTACTGAGAATGAATTGGATTCTATTTAGAGATGACAACATTCGTGATAGGCTATCACAATTGTGATGGCTTATTAGGAATGTCGTCAAAAGTTGTTAAAATTTTGAAGGTGCTGTCTAAGGTTGACAACAATTTTGATAAGCTATCACAGTCATGACAGCTTATAAAAAATTATCATCACACCTGGAACCCGAAGCATAAATAAGCCTAAATGATTACTGTGTTTGTGTTTATGCTCTTGAGGACTGATATATGGTTTTTCTACTGCTATAGGAACCTTATAATGGCCCAAAAAAGAAAGAGTCTCACAACACCAAAGAAAGTGACCAAAGAAAGTGTACGTCGTAAGCTCATCAATGAGGAATCTGGTTACAAGGAGGAGGAACCCCTGCCCAGAAAGCAAAAGAAGAAGCAAAGTCTGAAGAAACCTTCACCACCTCCACCCATTTAATAGAAGGATAGTGGATACTGAAACAACAATAGTTTCTGAGCAGGAGGCATCTGAACATTCTGAACATGAATAATATGAGTCTGAACATACTAAATTTGAAGAAGAATAAGAGGAAGGGTCTGAGGAATCTGAGTCTGAGGGAACATCATCTGGGTCCCCATCCACTGAACAACAAGATGATGAAGAGTATCTATATCGGGGAATTCTTATAAAATGCAAGAACCCTGAAGTGCGAGACAATGTTAGGTGGCAAATTCCTAGGGCAGAGGACATCTTTACTGCTGGGCTTCGCAGAACTGATAGAAGGAGTGCTAAGAGGATGATTCAGGAAGAAAAGATGATTATCACCAGAGGGTTGAGCAGGTACCCTAAAGTGGAACAAAAGTTCCAAAAGTATGGCTTGGGATGGACCATAAAAAGAGGAGGTTCATTTTTCCCTACACTGGTTCGGGAATTCTACGCGAACTACCAGGCTTAGTTGGAAAACATGTACAGGCCAGGTAAAAGAGTAGAAGACCAGCCCCTATTGGATAGAGTACAGGTGAGGGGCGTAGAGGTTGATGTCTCCATCAGAACCATCATCAGGTTCTTGCATGGTCCCAACTTCACTCGTCAAGCCACTGCACCATCAGTCTATGCTTGGATTAGAAACCGAGAGATGTAACGTCCGTAGTTGGCCAACATCATAGCTAAAGGAGAAATAGCATGGGTAACAAACCCAGATGGAAAAATCTATAAGACCTCTTTGACTCAAGAGGCAAAGTTTGGTTGGGTGTAGTGCATATCTGGTTGATGCCCATTGATGGAGACAACATTCTGGGTGATGACCGAGCTATTCTAGTGGCGAGCATGGTGAAGAACCTTCCCCTAAATTTTGGGGAAATTATTGCTGATGAGATAAAGATTAGAATATCGAGAACTGACACTGCTTACCCTTTCCATTGTCTTATCATAGAGTCGTGCCGAGCTGCTAATGTGCCAAAGATTGTAGGTGTTGATAATGACATTCCTGCCTAAAGAACTCAAAACCCCATACGGTTTGATAAGAATCAACCAGGATTGAGACTTGATAGAGGTGTAGAGGTAGTAGTAGACCCCCCCAGTTACAGATGCCAGTGCGGCACCTTATGTGGAAGTGCAAGATTCAGAGACTGTGCAACCAACTTGTTCATCACAGGTAGGTTCACTGCCTGATAGGGGGCCAAAACCCTCAGTTTCTACAACATCAATAGGATTTACATTTCAGCCGGTTGATACTAGAAAAGTGGCCAAACAAGCTAAGTGGTATGAGGCAATACTACATGCTTTTGCCAAACAGTTTGCTGCTGCTGTGGATAAGAGAATTAAGGCTGACCTTTATCCTTTTGTGACTTTGCCTGAGCGGGTTGCAAATTTGGAGAACAGATTCAATGCACGAGCTAAAGAAATATCAGGGGCTGATCTTGCTAAATTCAGAGTGGTATTGGACAAGGTAAAGATAGATGTTGGGGTATTGCAACAACACCAATTTATGATGCTAACAAGTCTGGGCATGCATGAATCTGAGGAAGAAATTCCAATGCTTGACCTCACTGGAGACTCATCAAAGAAAAAGAAGAAGAAAAGTCAGAAGAAAAGAAAGGGGAAGAGAGAGAGGCCCGACAGTGATGATAAGAAAAAGGCAGAGAAGAGGGCAAGAAAGAAGAAGGAAAAGGAGGAGCTAAAAAAGGCAGAAATTGAGTCCTTATTGATAATGAGAAATAGTAAGCAACCATTCGAGCTAGGGATGCAGGTGCCTCATCTAGCAGGACCCTAACCACTGTAAAGCCAGATGCTCCTGATGGAGAGAAGACAACAGATGATGTAGTAGCAGGGTCGGAGACCCAGGATCTATGTGCTTGATTGCCTTTAGGTATACCCTAACCCTTAATGCAGTTTATTTTTGATTTTAAGTTGAGGGTGTAGGGTAGGTTGTTTTTGTAGCATATTTTGTAGATAATTAGGAGTAATACAAGTACTTGTGGCAGTTATTTTGTTTTGTGATTTTTGAGTACCTCTCCATTGGTCTAATATACTATCTACTGTGTGAATTGCATCCATTTGTGACCATTGTGCATCTTTTTGTGGCATTAGTCTGGTAACTGAATAACCTATGATTAAATACGTGCATGAACCGGATAAGTTATCATATGCAAGATACATGTGTGTAAGGTCTTACTCAGTTCCCGTTGTGTGTTGAATCTATAACTTGCCCGATTAGTCTTGCCAGAGTCATAGGATAGGATTTAGGAAAGGATCATAGGCTAACTTTGTTGATTTGTCCACTTTTAGCCTAAATGACCTTCCCAATGTGAATAATATCCCTTGATCCCTTTTTGAGCCCGATTAGCCTATTTCTTTCTACGACACCTCTTACCTTCTCTTTTACATCACAATGAACCTGTTTTGGCCTTGGTCCTCCTTGGACACTGTGCACCTTGACTTAGGAAAACAACCTAAGTTGAGGGTGGATATCATAGAGGTGCATAATACAAAATGAGTATGAAGGGAGAAAGAATAAAAGAAAAGAATAAAAAGTTAGGTGCGGTGAAAAAGGAATAAGAAATGAGAAAGCTGTGTAAAAGATGATAAAAAGATGATGTGATAATTGAAAAAACCGCATCCATCTTGAGCATGTGTGATCAATTAAAGAGAGGAAGAAAAGAAGGTTGATAGTTGAAACCCCGAGAGTGATCCTAACTGACTTGTCTAAAAACCCCGAGAGTGATCCTAACTGACCTGTCTAAAAACTTGGGTACTGACTATAAGGGAAAGCCTATGGCATTGGACATGCAGTGTTTGGAACTTCATTCTGAGAGTGAGTCTTGTTTTATCCCTCTATTTATGTATTTGAATTCTGATATGAGTGAAAAAAGAGATTTCTTTATTGTGAGGGCACACTAATTATGTTGCTAGTCACTGACTTGTTCAGATAAGTGTTATCTTAGTATGGCATGGTCGTTATTGCTGAATTTTTTCTGTATCTTGATTCTTGTGAGTTACATGGTTTTTTTCAAACCATCAATAGTGAGCTTTAAAATTGACTGGCCTTGGAGATGGTGAATGTATTCTGAACTAGTATGAGTAATTAGCTGCCAAATTGTACATTGTATTCTCTTAGTTATGTTATGGTTGCTTGAGGACAAGAAATTGTTTAAGTTGATGGTGTTGATGTATGATCCTACGCTAACACATTTGAGGCTTTTAACTCTAAATAATTGTAAGGTCTTGAGCAACATTAGTTGTTTTTGATTAGTTTACTTTGATTTTTGCAGTAAAGTGTGGCTGACGACGTTCATGATAAGTCGTCAGCCTGGTGATAAGCTGTCAAGGATGCCGTCAGCCTTAAACAGAGAATTGGAGTTGAAGACATTTTTTGTGACGACGTTTTTGATAAGCTGTAAAGTTGTTGATAAGGCATCAACGTCGTTGTCAGCCTTAGATAGCAGAAGTCAAAACTGTAGAGGAGCTGACGACATCCGTGATAAGCTGTCAGACTCCTGATAAGCTGTCACGGATGTCGTCGTCTATTCCGAGAAAAAGCTGCAGCTTTAATTTTATTTTCTTATTTACGTTGAACTATTTAAAGCCTTGTTTTAGGGTTTTCTAATATTATTCATTATTCATTCATCATCATCATTATTCTGAAAAACATTCGACACTTGGAGTTTGTGAAACATACTTTGATATTTTCTCTCTCTAAGACCAATATTTTGGGAGTTTTGTCTTGTGAATCAGTTCAAGTTACACTTTTTAATTCTCATCATCTTTGTAGGTTAATCTACTCAATTATGAATTCAACTTGTGCACTTGTTTATTGCATCATGAGCGGCTAAACGCCTTTAACCTAAATTATGGGATCTAGGGTTAGGTCATGATGATGTGCTAAACATCCAAGATTCAATAGGTGTTAGGATTTCTTTATAATTCTGAGATTTTAATTAACATCTGTTGATTGCAAATAGTTTGATTTGCTTGAAAAATAAATCATATACAATAGGAAGTGAATTATCAACAGGGTCTCGGAAATACTTCGTTTAATAATCAGCGTTGTAACAAGGTTGATTAACCTGAGGTAAAATCTGGGCAGTGAATAGCGATTCCCTAAGTCCGAGAAGATTAGGAAATTAGACGCTTAAATAGGTTGAGAGATATTTGAGCATATCATCGATAAAGATAGCTTGTTATCCTAACCACTGTGAGAATCTTGAGTCACCTTTAGCATCTGTCATGTACCGTAATCCCTAGTGAACATAATTCTGGTTATTTCATAAAATCTTGGTTACAAACATCGACATTAAAGTGACAAACAATTATTTGTGAAACTTAAACCCCCATTTAGGGAAACATGAAACTATCAATGAATTAAATCGCAAACAACTTGAGTTCACCCCATATTCCCTGTGGTATTCAAGCCCAACCTAGTTGGGTTTTATATTGACAACAATCGCTTACACCCATTCAAGAGTGTAATTTGAGTGTTATCAATAATACGTACATACATATATACTCTAAAGCTTGTAAAAACATTAAATTTTATGCCCATAGGATTTAGGATAGTCTGACATACCTTGAAATTGAAGAGAGCATTGGGAAAATTAGCCCTTGAAGCTTAAAATCCTCAACCCTAGGTAGTTTCTATTCTCTTGCTTTTGGAGAGATGATTGGGGATTTACAGAGGAAATGTAATGTTTATAAGGCCTTTATTTCATCAAAAAGGGTTAAGAATGGTTATGGAATGATAAAAGACCTTTATGCCCTAAAAATAAATCAAACGGAACACTTTTTGATGAACTGAAATGACTTTGCATCGCATGGCCAAAGAAAACGTTAGGTTTTACATCGCATGGCCAAGTTCTTTGGCAATTGGTGTGCGGTGGATGGCCATCGCATACCCTGGACAGTGTCTCATTCAAACACTCATAACTTTTGACTCCGAACTTGGATTAACAAGCGGTCAGAAGCATTAGAAATAAGACTCGAAGGTATTTAATTTGATATATAGTAGGATATATAAATATTCATAACCAAAGAGAAATATTCCCTTGAATTTGACCCATGCAAAATAGCCAACTAAAATTCAATCGATACGAAAGTGCTCAACTTAACTTTAAGCTAGGGGATGTTTGAGACTTATATTCCTCTCCAAAGGTGTTCCCACACTAAGAAAATATATTTCACACTTATTTCTAACTAGAAACCATTGGATTCCGGTCTTTATACATTAGAAAGACGATTCAACTTTAGCCCAAAAAGCGAGGCATTACATTATTCCCTCTTGGAACTATTCATCTTCGAATGATGGGTAGGAACTTGTTGAAGCTCTAACATTATCGAATAAAGAACATAACCTCGCATTGGATATATTTCCTTAATAAAATATGCAAAGGCACAAAAAGAGCTTCATGATATTCCCAAGTGAATCGTGTAAGAACGAAGCGTGAGATAATAAGAATTGACATAGAAATGACCTTGGACAAGAGTTATATGGATCATAATCATCACAACATAAGGAATGTGTTTATTTGGCAATCATAGGTATTGATTTGCATTGATACTCGACATGAACTGAGGTTTCGCAAGAGATAGAAATAGAAGCATTATCTACCTTACAAAATACAATGAATGGACCTTAAACTTAGAGACACTATTCGTCCATGCCCCCCAAAAATAATAACATACTTCATCATTTCCAACTTACAATTCCCCCACAACACACCTAACTATTAGAGTTTGAGTCCCATTGTATAGTACTTCCTTGTTGAAGCTTAACCCTGAGTTAAAAGGTGATAACTTAAGTTTCAAGGATCTGTACTCTACATCCCATTAAGAAATCACCTTACCTTATCACTATAATCAACAACCTCAGGTCTTAATTGAATAAGTACTAACCATATGACACATTGGTTTGTGCTTTCATTAATCCCAACTTTCAAACCTATCATTACTAGACCCACTTCGGATCTCCCCACTGAGGCCAACAAATTCAATCATTCTCACAAAGATTTTTGTCACACATCTCCTTCCCAACTTTTTCACATAATGAAAGTTTATATCCTTCTCTCTTCTTCAACTATAACCTTAGGTCGAGTAGTCACACCAAAAACTAACACAATAAGAAATATCTACTCCCTTAACTAAGACATTACTATGCTTCTATAACCACTATCATACTAACATACAGAGAGTCATTGAGGGACCTATAACGCCCCAAAAATGGGTCCCGGGACGTCACATGGTGCTTAAGGCTATAAGTATCCCTAAGCTAAGCCTTTGAGCCTGCTACTTCAGATAAAGCTTACTTGAAGGAGAATAAAATAAGTCACTGGTACTGTTATATCATAATCATGATAAAAATAAAGAAAATACTCTATCCGAACAATCACAATACTGAAAATCTCAACATACTCATAATCTAGTAAACTAGTTTGACAAGCCTCTACTATCAAGCAAACTGGAGAGCTATTGAGATAGGCCCCCAACTGACTTATACTCAACTGAAGAGACATAAAATCATCATTTGAAAACACTGAAATATCTGAAAAGAGGTCCTTGAATCATGAGGACTCACCACTGTGAAGATGCAGATAAAAGTACTCGGGATGACTGGCGTTGCTGGGACTGAGAACCAGAACCTACATTATGGGAAAATGTAGCACACAGACGAGTATGTAGATCAGTACTTTGGGAATGTAATGAGCATATGGGGGTGTAAGCAATTTAAATAAGCAATATCATATATCTTTATGGGAAACATGCATGCAATGGTAAATGACTCACATAGCTTGAACAAAACACTCATAATTCATGAATAAAGAAGCATGTCATGTAAATCATGTGAGCCATTACTCTTTATTTTCAATTTAAATTCTTTCTTTGATATCAAATGTGTAGCTAGGTGAAATCTTTAAAATATCAACTTTCAAACTCATACTCTTATCTTTAGGAGAGTAAAACTTCTTTAAAACTCAAGAACTTAATATTTTAGGAACTTTAAGACTTGATATTCTGGGAGACTTGGGACACTTGGGAGTTTCTTCTAACCGACATAAACCATGTGAGCTTACATGGAGTCCAACGTCTAGCCCACGTTGGGGAGAGCTATTCTATCCTTGCCATCAGAGTAGAACCTTAACTTTTAGTAATCACTATCTTAACGCACTTGGGGTAAATCAGAAACCTACGGGGGCATGTAGTACTGGGGCGTGAGACCTTCGAATCAAGACCAACTCGGTGCTAAATACTACTCCCATTCTTAAGCTCAGAAATTTAAGGAAAATCCACCTTACTGAAAATAAAGTGTATAATGAAAGCCAACCATGCCTTCTTTTAACTTAAATCAAAAGGTTGTGGATTCCTTTCTTAGATTGGGGTCAAAATCAACTCTTTTCTTAAAACTTTGGTAGACTATCATCAATAGACTCTAAAAAAATTTGATAGTATGGAGATATATATACACTTCTTGAAACAATTTAGAACATATCAAATTCGTTCTTGGACATTAAAGTATGTATGGATACTCAAGTAATCTCAACTTTCCAAAAATGGGTATTAAATCATGTCTTGAACCTTAGAATCACTCAAAACATCAATCATGGTAGGAATATATAATTCACAACATTAATTTCTCAATTCAAAATATAAAATAGGTGAAATATCATGTAATTCAAGACTTGAACAATTTTATAATGTCATAAACTTGAAATATAGCAAACTAGTCATAAATTCATCTAAAGAATACAAAATTCTTTAAGAAAAACTAAAACTTTGGGCATAAGAATGAAAGGTGTGTTCTTGTTCAAACCCCACATACCTCAAATTATGAATTTGGATGAATAAACTTGCTTGATACTCTTTCTCGTACTTTTGGATGAGGGTTATTGAAGCCCTTGACATAGGAACCTTGAATATTGAATAAATTTAGAAAAGCTATGGTGAATTCTTGAAATCCTTGGAAGAGGTTTTGGGTACTTAGGGTTTTTGTTGAGAGAAATCTTGAGAAAAGTCGTATATGATTCTTGTAATGACCTTAGATCAGGTGTTTGGATGATTTAAAAGGAGTGGAAAAAGTCCAAAGTGCCCTTTTTAACTTCTGTATGAAGCTGAAAAAATTAAACTACTATCGTGGTGGCTCACTGGAAATTGACAAACAGGATTTTGGGTGTCACCGCGATGCGGTGCTATTGTGTTTTCCCATTGGTTAGGACCTGAAACTTCTATGCGCCACGCCGCTATCACGAAGTTCCACTGGAAATTGACAATTGTCAAATAGACCCTCTCCGCGATGCACTAAGCACTAAAATAATGCTGTTTTATGACTAAGACTTAAATTAACCATAACTTCTTGCCTAGTTATTGGATTTGGGCTGATCTTATATCGTTGGAAAGTTAATTCACCTTCCCACATTATAATATGTCAAAATTGGGAAAATTCTATATGGTTTAAATGTTACTCAATTAGGAAGTCATTCCTTAACCTTCTAGAGACTAAATTAGGCTTAAGGAAAAGTTTGGGGTATTACAATATCTCCCCCTTGGGAATATTTGTCCTCGAATGTCACTAGTTAGGCTAAGGATACTGAGAAAACTGAGTATGCACAACTGAAATAACTTGCTAAACTGACTCTACATCATTCTAGGCTCTTGAGTACCTCAAAGAATGCAAGAACTTATATTGAAAATAGCTATATAGCTGAAATTTTAGTTTGAAAAAGGGGTTAAATTAAGGAAGAATAGTACTTTCTACTTAATCTGAATTTACGGAGAAGAGGTGCGGGTACTTAGATCGCATATCTGCCTTGGCCTCCTAAGTAGCACCCTCAACTAACTCTTTTTGCCACAACACCTTGCCAAGGGAACCTCTTTGTTCTTCAGTCTACGGATCTGAGGGTCTAGAATCTCAACTGGAATATTTTCAAACGAAAGACTACTCTGGGTATCTAGGCTCTCTGAAGGATCCACTACAACGGAATCACCAATGTGTTTCTTAAGCATGGAGACATGAAAGATAGGATGAACAAATGCCAACTCTGCAGGCAACTCAATCTCACAGGCTACTCTCCCAACACGACTTAGGATTCTATAAGGGCCAACATACCGGGGACTAAGCTTCCGCTTCTTGCCAAACCTTTTCACCCCTTTCAAGGGCGAGATTTTCAGATACACTAAGTCATTAACTTCAAACTCAAGGTCTCTTCTTCTCACATCTGCATATGACTTTTGATGACTCTGGGTTGTTTTCAACCTTTCTCTAATCAACTTCACCTTCTCCATAGCCTCAAATACTACATCAGGTCAAATCAAAGTATCCCCACCCTCTTCAAACCAACCTATGGGTGATGTACATCTTCTACCATACAAAGACTCAAATAGTGCCATCTTGATGCTAGCATGTTAGCTATTGTTATACGCAAACTTAATCAATGGTAAATGCTCATCCCAACTACCTTTGAAGTCAAGAGCACATGCTCTCAATATATCCTCCAAAGTTTGGATGGTCCTCTAAGCCTGACCATCTGTCTGCGGATGAAAAGCAAAACTCAATTAAACTTGGGTACCAAGACCCTTCTGGAACTCCCTCTAAAACTGAGAAGTAAACTGAGTACATCTATCTGAGAATATATTTCCCGCAAATTGCGGTACATATTGGTAGCGCCGGGATGACTACAATATCGTGCGCTATGTGCTTCAACCATAATTCTCTGCCTCAGATCATCAACATAAGGAACAAACAATCTACCCTGAAATATCAACACCCTATCTCCCCCTTAGGAGAAAATCTCTACCTTTTGGTCCTTAACTGACCAAACTAGCATCTAAGTCTTTCTTCTCCTTCACTTCCGAAACTAAAGAGGATTCAAAACTAATCTACACCAAAATACTCCCCTCAGCAGAATCAAGAAATCTAACACCCAATCTATCCAGAAAATGTACATCACGAGCTAACTCTTTCTTACCCTTCTCTACATGAGCAACATGGCTCATAGACAACCTACTAAGGGCATCCGCCACTACATTGCCCTTGCCTGGGTGATACAACAGACTCATATCATAATTTTTTAGCAATTCTAACCACCCCATCTATCTAAGGTTCAACTTAATCTAAAAAAAATACATACTGCAGGCTTTTGTGATTAGTAAACACATCAACATGAACACCATAAAGATAGTGCCTCCAGATTTTTAAAGAAAAAACCATAGCAGCTAATTCAAGGTCATGGGTTGGGTAATTCCTTTCATGCGGCTTTAACTGTCTAAAGGTATAGGATATAACCTTACCCTTCTACATTAACACACCACCCAAACCAACTCTAGAGGCATCACAATACACCACAAAACCATCCGTACCATCAGGCAAAGTCAATACTTAGGCTGAAGTGAGTCAAGTCTTCAACTCCTGAAAACTCTTATCATAGGAATCTGACCAAAGGAACTTTCTTTTGGGTCAACCGAGTCATGAGAGATGAAATAGAAGAGAAACCTTTAAAAAAATGGTGGTAATAGCCTGCTAGACCCAAGAAATTCCTAATATTAGACGGAGAGATAGGTCAAGGCTAATTTATTACAATTGTTGTCTTTTAGGGATCAACTCTAATGCCTTCAACTGGAATAATATGACCCAAAAAAGCTACTGACCTTACCCAAAATTCACACTTGCTGAATTTTGTGAACAACTGATGATCTCTTAGAGTTTGCAAAATAATTCTAAGATGATTCGCATGGTCATTCTTAGTACGGGAGTAAACAAGGATATAATCTATGAACACTATGACAAACATATCAAGATACGGCTTGAACACTCGATTCATGAGATCCATGAAAGCCGCTGGAGCATTGGTTAGCCCGAAAGACATGACTAGAAACTCAAAGTGACCATAACAGGTTTGGAAGATTGTCTTTGGGATATCACACTCCCTTACTTTAAGTTGATGATAGCCAGATCTAAGGTTTATCTTTGAGAAATAACTCGCACCTTGCAACTGATCAAACAGGTCATCAATTCTCAGAAGAGGATACTTATTCTTGACTGTGACCTTATTAAGCTGACGATAGTCAGTGCACATATGAAGAACCATCTTTCTTTTGAACGAATATAATAGGTGCACCCCAAGGTGACACACTAGGCCTTATAAACCCTTTAACTAGAAGATCTTTGAGTTGCTCTTTTAACCTTTTAAGCTCTGCAGCTGCCATACGGTAGGGAGGAATATAAATAGACTGAGTGTCAGGAAGAAGGTCAATCCTAAATTCTATCTCTCTATCGGGAGGTATCCTTGGGAGATCTTCTAGAAAAAAAACCAGGAAACTTATTAACAATGTTGACTGACTTAATAGTTGGAGCCTCAGACTTAGTGTCTTTAACTCTAAATAGGTGATAGATGTAATCTTTGGATATTAGCTTTCTGGCTTTAAGATAGGATATAAAATGACTTTTAGGATATACTGAAGTCCCGGATCATTTGAAAACTGGTTTATCAGGAAATTGAAACTTGACTATGCAAGTACGATAGTCTATAGATACATAGTAAGAGTGAAGCCAGTTCATACCCAGAATAATGTCAAAATCCTCCATGTCCAACTCTATCAGATCGGCAAGTATGACTCTATGAAGAGCAGTAGCATGACAATTTTTATTTACTTTTTTAGAAACAACTAACTCCCCTACTGGAGTAGAAACTAGAATAGGCTCAAGAATCCTTTTGGCACTTATTTTAAAGTTCACAGCAACAAGTGGGGTCACATAAAAAAAACTTGACCCGGGGTCCAACAACACATAAACATTAAAGAAAAAGATACGGAGCATACCTGTAACAATATCGGGAGAATTCTCCTGTTCCTGATGGGAAGGTAGGGCATAGAATCTGTTTTGGCACTGACCGCCAGCAGTACTAGAAGAAGCGCCCTGAGGAGGGGCTGGACGGGCTACAGGAGCTGGTGCACTAGTGGCCTGTGTCTGAGGTCGGGCATCTCTATTCCCCTACCTAGCATGCAGGCACTCTCTAAGTCTGTGGCCCATCTTTCCACAACCAAAACAACCTCGCTGCTCTGCCAAACACTCGTCGGTATGGGTTCTACCACACTTAGCATAGGGAGGATAATTAGGCCTATTACTTATACTATTCTAGGTCTTAGATATAGAAGGCCTGTTCTCTTGCTTCTGCCTATTTTTGGGCGTAGGAGCACTAGCTGATGAAGGTGCAGACATAGACGAATGGCTCTGAAATTATGGATAGTTCCCTCATGGGACCTCGCCTGACCATACTCATGCTACTCAATCTAACTCTCTTGTTTCTCCTCACTCTATCTCTTTCCCTTATCTTTTCTACCTCTATTTGCTGGGCATGAATCATCATCCTAGCAAGATCTATGCCTCTGAAGAGCATAGAAGTCTTACACTCTTTCAACACCAATCTAGATAATCCAGTCACGAACTTACTCATACTAGCTGGGTGTCAAAAATCAAATTAGGAGCATATTTGGCTAACTAGTTGAACGTAAGGCAATACTCCTTAACAGTCATGGTTGCCTCAGGTTCATAAATTCATCTATCTTTGCTTCCTTCATCTCAAGTGGGAAGAAATTATCCAAGAATGCATCTTGGAACACCTGCCAAGTACTAGGGGTTGCATCTTCCCCTCTATTCTTCTTCCATGCAACAACCCATTCATAAGCAATGTCCTTCAACTTGTAAGACGCCAACTCAACACTTTCTTCTTCTAAGATATACATCACTTGGGTGATCTTCTTTACCTCCTCGAGATACAACTATGGGTACTCACCTGTCTTCGACCCATAGAACTCTGGCGGGTTCATCTTCATGAAATCATGGATCCTAGCAGTGGCTAAATCTCCTTCTTACTGAGGCAGAACTATGGCTTATTTATTGGAATGAACATTCACGGTAACTGCTTGGGCTAATGCTTGAAAGGCCGCTCGAAACTCAGCATGAGACATGGTCTCATTTAATGGATCAATAGGTTTGGGTTGCTTGTTATTATTTTAGTGGGCATTCTCTCTCTGGGGAGGCATTTTCTGAAATAACAGAGCATGAGTCAATAGCTAAGAGAGACAACTATAAGCATGATAGATTCTGAAAGAAAGGGATGACTTTTTCCTAAAACATCTTGTAGCTTTTTGCTTATAGATATGACTAGCTACACACTGATGATCAAGACTCTACTTAACGTGGCTTGTCAGACTACCTAGGTGTAATGCCCCAGAAAATGGGTCCCGAAGCGTCACACGGTGCTTGAGGCTACGAGTAGCCCCAAACTAACCCTTTGAGCCATTTTCATTTAGTTCAACACAAATCAACAGGGTTTCCATAAATAACCCTCAAATATCAACAGAGTAATCATCATCCAAGAATAAAAGAATTTTAGAAAGATAACAAAATATGACTTATTAGTCAACTCCCAACATCTATGCTAGTCTGACAAGCCTCTAAGAAAATCAATAAAACCAGCGAGCCATTATGACATTCCCCAACTAACTCATACTTAGTTATCAAATGTAAACAATTTCGTGAAACCAAGATCAGACATCATGTCCTTGGAACATGAGGACTCACCATAACAGAGGATGTAGAACAACATGCCCAAAGAATCACTGTCGAACCTGGAACTGAGCACCTGAACCTACATTCTGAGAAAATGCAACCCACATCTGAAGATGTGGGTCAGTACCATGAAAAAGAACCGAGTATATGGGAGTGCATGCAGTTTAATAAATATTAGGTCACTCAGATAATTATGTACAAGGAGTTATGATCATTTAAAATTGGAGCAAAAATACGCCAGGACTCAGTACTTTTTCCTGCACGTTTTACTGTTCACTACTATTCACGGTTCGATCGGAATGTTCATAACTTGTCGCTCGGGTGTCCGTTTTGGATGATCCACATATATTTGGAAAGCTTATTCGATACTATACAAAATGGTGGGTTATAATCTAAGACATTCCTCACGGAAAAATTTATAATTCATTTTAGAAGATAGAACCCTACACGTTTACGCACAAAATTTCAACGAAAAATTTTTCGGGTATTACATCACCCCCCTTGGAAACATTCGTCCTTGAATGATGCTATACATGCCAAGATTAGATAGGGAATAGAGAATACAGCTGAAACCATTTGTTAGACTCATCACCACATCGTTTCTCACTCTGAATGCAACATACAATGCATAAATTCAAGAAACTACAGCTGAACACATAATAAATGACAGCTAAACTGCTGCAACTTTTATCAAAAGTGCATGATTGAGGAAAGAATGGTACCTTCAAATTTATCAGAGTTTGCGGAAAATAGGTGCGCATACTTGGATCGCATGTCAGCCTCAGCATCCCAAGTTACACCTTCAACAAATTGGTTTCGCCACAATACCTTGACCAAGGGAACTTGTTTGTTCCTTAGTCTTCGGACACTGAAATCAAGAATCTCAACAGGAATCTCATCAAAAGAGATTTTCTTTAATGTCAGCACTCACAGAGGAATCCACTACCACAACATCGCTAATATGCTTTCTAAGCATGGAGACATGGAATATTGGATGAATAGAGGATAACTCGGAAGGAAACTCGACCTCATAAGCTACATTACCAACACGACTAAGAATTTTGTAAGGACCAACATAACGGAGACTAAGCTTCCCCTTCTTTCCGAATCTCTTCACCCCACTCATGGGTGAAATTTTTAGATACACTAGGTTACTAACTTCAAACTCAAGGTCACTCCTTCTAACATCCGCATATGACTTCTGATGACTCTGCGCAGTTTTCAACCTTTCCCTAATCAACTTAACTTTTTCCATAGCCTCAAATACCGAATCAGGACCACTCATAGCCACTTCACCCACCTCGAACCAACCTATGCGTGATCTACACTTCCTCCCATAAAAGACTTCAAATGGAGCCATGCCAATACTAGAGTGAAAGCTGTTATTATAAGCAAATTCTATCAATGGTAAGTGATTATCCCAACTTCCCTTAAAGTCAAGTGCACAAGCTCTCAACATATCCTTTAAGGTCTGGATGGTCCACTCTGCCTGACCATCGGTCTGCAGATGAAAAACAAAACTCAAAAGCACTTGGGTACCAAGACCCTTCTGAAAAGCTTTCCAAAATTACGAAGTGAACTGAGTACCCCTATCCGCAATGATAGACAAGGGAACTCCATGCAGTCTGGCTAGCTCTCGAATATACAATCTAGCGTAATCCTCAGTAGTATATGAAGTATGAACAGGCAAGAAATGAGTAGACTTAGTCAACCGATCAACCACAACCTAAATGGAATCATGATGGCATCGGGAAGGAGGTAAACCAATGACGAAGTTCATATTTATCTCTTCCCACTTCCAGGTGGGAATACTAAACTCTTGCATCATACCACCAGGTCTTTGGTGTTCAACCTTAACCTGTTGGCATGTTGTACACTTAACTACGAACACTACTATATCTTTCTTCATGCCACTTCATCAATAGATTTCCCGCAAGTCTTGGTATATCTTGGTGGCACCAGGATGAATAGAATATTGCACCGCGTGTGCTTCAGCCATAATCCTCTGTCTCAGATCATTAACATTCGGGACACACAATCTACCCTGCTATCTCAACACACCATCTTCCCTTTGGGATTCGAAACTACTCTGAACCCCTATACTACCTTCAGCAGAGTCAAACAACCTAACCCCCAATCTAGCGAAATGATGTACATCACGAGCCAACTCTTTCTTACTTTCTACCACATGTGAAACACTACCCATGGACACTCTACTTAGGGCATCCGCCACAAAATTAGCCTTGCCCGGATGGTACAGCATACTCATATCATAGTCCTTTAACAATTCTAACCATCGTCTCCTCCTAAGATTCAATTATCTCTGGGTAAACACATACTGCAGACTCTTATGATCAGTGAAAACATCAACATGGACACCATACAAATAGTGTCTCCAGATTTTCAAAGCAAACACAAAAACATCCAACTCAAGGTCATGGGTGAGGTAATTTTTCTCATGGGGTTTCAACTATCTAGAAGCATAAGCTATCACCTTACCCTTCTGTATCAATACGCAACCCAACCCAACTCTCAAAGCATCACCGTACACCACAAAACCATCAACACCATCAAACAAAGTCAAAACAGGGGTTGAAGTGAGTCGAGTCTTCAACTCCTGA
>NC_061116.1:198924655-198967246 GCF_002878395.1 Capsicum annuum | reverse complement strand
CAAAATATAAAATAGGTGAAATATCATGTAATTCAAGACTTGAACAAGTTTATAATGTCATAAACTTGAAATATAGGAAAATAGGCATAAATTCATCTAAAGAATATGAAATTCTTTAAGAAAAACTAAAACTTTGGGCACAAGAATGAAAGGTGTGTTCTTGTTCAAACCCCACATACCTCAAGTTATTAATTTGGATGAATAAAATTGCTTGAGACTTTTTCTCATACTTTTGGATGAGGGTTATTGAAGTTCTTGACTTGAGAACCTTGAATATTGACTAAATTTTGAAAATCTATGGTGAATTCTTGAAATCCTTGGAAGAGGTTTTGGGTACTTAGGGTTTTTTTTGAGAGAAATCTTGAGAAAAGTCGTATATGATGCTTGTAATAAACTTAGATCAGGCGTTTGGATGATTTAAGAGGTGTGGAAAAAGTCCAAAGTTCCTTTTTTAACTTTTGGATAAAGATGGAAAAATTGAACTTGAAAACCCAATTTTATGGTCCACCGCGACATACCACTATCGCGGTGGCTCACTGGAAATTGATAAACGGGATTTTGGGGGTCACCACGATGCGGTGCTATCATGTTGTCCCATTGGTTGGGACCTGGAACTTCAGAGTGATGCACCACTATCGCAGAGTTCCACTGGAAATTGACAATTTTCAAATAGATCCTCTCCGCTATGAGCCAAGCACTAAAATGATGCTATTTTACGACTACGACTTAAATTAGCCATAAATTTTTGCTCGGTTATCGAATTTGGGTTAATCTTATATCGTTGGAAAGATAATTCAATTTTCCACACAATAAAAAATTGAAATTAGGGAAATTCTATATGGTTTAAACATTAATCACTTAGTCATTCCTTAACCTTTTAGAGACTAAATTAGGCTTAAGGAAAAGTTTGGGGTATTACAGGACCCTAGCATAAACATCATAAACGGGAGTAACACTATTCGATTATAACTGTTAGAGTACATGCCTACTAATTTTAATATTTTACTCTACTGGTTGCCTATCTATAGAACAAGTAAGTAAACGTGATTCACAGAAGTAAAAGCTGAACACAGTGTTTTTACGTGGAAAACACCCGACTCAAGAAAGGTGTGTAAAACTATGACCTGTTCATCTATAGGATTTAACCCCAACTTCACTATAAGTCTTGATCCTCCACAATCAACAATATTACAAGACTTCTTGTAAAACTAGGAATTAAAACTTCTAACTCCTATACTACAAAAACACAAATCTTCCCAAGATAAGTGTTCCCAAGTCTTTGAGTTCCCTAACTTGAAGAAAAAACTCCTAACTCAGTTTATAGATTACTGAGACTAGAATAATGACTCATTACAACTCAAAGAACCTACCTACTACAAACAGTCTAAGGCTTGCTAAGTAACGGGCCAGTTTTTTCTTCAAGTAAGTGAACTGCTTTGCTGATTGTTGATTATCTTATCAGTGCGTGAGTGGAAACTTTGAATCTCATTTATTGTATTTAATTTTAACACCTGATGGAGTCCTTTAGTCAATATACTCTTCTATCTTCAATAGGACTCCCAAGTAGTTTCACTTTTTTTGTTGCTGCCGCCTCTCTTTCTTCTAGATTGAGTAGAACTCTTCTTCTTTATCTTGTAGAACTCTTTGATATACTTAACTTATGAATTATGCAATTATATTTTCCTTAATCATAGTATTTGAAACAAATCTAAGTTTCCTTGCTTATCCACTCCACTTTGTCCTAATACACTACCCACTTTGTAAAAATTTCAACATACAGCTCAGGTAACAATAGTAGTTTCACTTCTATGGAACAACTTGCACAACATGTTTCATTCAATACGTCCATCATCAAAAATTCACATTCCATAACAAATTCCCCCTTTTTTATGATGACAAACATAACAACATAACATCTTTCACTCAATCCTGACATACTTAGTAAAGGACTACAAATAGAAGATCACAGAATGAATAGGACACAACTTAGTCAATTGAGTTATAAGCATTGTATAATCTATTTTTCCCAATTTTGATATTATCAAAAAGCTGGTCCAATTAGTGGAAAATTTTTTAACAATTCAAGGCTACTGGGGCTATTAATAAATAAGAAAGAGTCAAAGCAAGAGAACATCTATGCATTAATTTAAACAAAAGTAGAACATATTAAGAAACAAGGTCCATTTCATTCACAAAACTAGATACAATTATCATAACCCAGTAGCAGCAAAATGAAAACCATTAGGGACCAGGAATCAACAAGGAAAATAGGCTAAAGGCACTAAGAGGAGGATTAAGTAGATGAGGAGAAGGGGATGAAAGAGGTTAGCTTCCTAATAATATCAATATTTTCAGCTCTTTCCTTTTATAAGGTAGCTGTGAGGGAAGTAATTTGAGATTGAAGGACTTATTTCTCTTCCTTATGAGCAGCCTGGGAAGCCTCCAATACAGCTTGTGCGACTTCTACTTTACCCTAATTGGCAGAAAGAGCATTCCCCAACCTTTGCATGGGATTGTTAGCATTCCTCATAGCAACAGGTAACATAGTATGGTTCACCGATCTAATAACATCCTTTATGGTTTGCAGTGACCACACTATGATAGGGATATGAAAATCCTCAAAAATAGGTGCAAGCCAGAACTCATATGGCAAAGCATGACTATTTACAACTTGGATTAAGACCCTTTTCATGTGCTTGATGATGAGTCTGGGAAGGTCTATTAGAATTTAAGAATCTAACAGTTCCATCAAGGTGAGACCAAGGAAATTGGTAACTATTCTTCTTTCTTGTCTAGGAAGAATCATTTTGTGAACCACAGCAAAATAAAACCGATAGAGAAGGGACATCTCATTCTTGAGGACCCTATGATGAGTAAGGAGAAGAGGATTTCCAGAGAATTTTCTGGTGATATCAAGAGCTGATAGGAGATTATCAAGAGGAGGACAAGCATCCTTCACATAATGACCCCAACCCCTAGTAGGAACATTTAAAATTTGACTCAGATCAGCAGGATAAAGGTTAATGGTTTTCCCATGAACAGTGGTAAAGAACATATCACCAATTACAACCCCATTAGTGTAAATCTCATAAATTTCATTTTTTCTAAACTTTCTTTGATGATCACTTTGCAGAAACAAGTGTGACCACCCCTGAGCTCTCAAATTTATGAATAAAATATCCATATTAGGTCCCCCAAAACCAGTGACAACTCTACCCCTGGCCAACTTTTTTATTTGAAAGTGAAGGACATGAGTTGACTGAGAAGTTTTGTCAGTAGTAATTTCTACATCAAAATCAAAATCAACATAAAAAGTAGGGTCAACCTCAGGAGAGAGTGCAATAGAAGCATCAGGTAGAAAGTCAGAGTCAGAGGAGCCGGAAGAAACAGGTGCCTTAACCCATTTCTTTGACTATAAAGCAACTCTTTTTGCTGGGGAAGCTTTGGATGATAATGGAGCCTTGGAGTGAGAGGAGGGTTTCAAATATGAAGAAGTTTTTGAAGTAAAAGTTGATTTTGTGTGAGAGGATGGTTGGGGAGCTTTTTATATGATGGTTTTTCTCTAACGATTTGAGCAAAGAAGAATATCAGGCAAAGAAACAGGAGGAGAAGGAGAACCAGAAGTAGCTACACATTTTTGTTTGTTAGCCTGGAGTGCTTTTGAAAAGGTAGCATATTTCTATTAATTTTTACCTCTTATATGAGGAGTTTGAGGAGAAGGAGCAACAGGGGAAGGTTTTACTAGAGCAATCTCATCAACATTAACATCAATAATAAAAGGAATGGAAGAGGGTTTTTGTTTTGGTTTAGATCTGGAGCATCGAGGAATTAGGTCTGCAATAGGAAGATCATCGCGATCAAGAATCTGAAGAGGGATTGGAGGTGGCAGTGCAGGTTCAGAAGAAGATGAGGGTTTTGAAGAAAAATAAGCAAAAGGGTTTTCCAAATTCTTGAACATTGCAAAATTGGATAGCTTGATAGAAATTTAGGGATGAATAAGTGGGGTAAGGTAATATTAGGATGAAGAATAATGGATTTTGAAGGAATAGAAATGGAGTCAGTGAATGATGAAGAAAAGGATGCCATGGTGATAGAAGAGGAGAGAAGTGATTTTTATTTTTATTTTGCGAATGATGAAAAGAGAAGAAAACATATTTAAAGTGAAGAAAGAGAGAAGATGAAGCATTGGTGAATTTTATGGGATAAAGGAAACATGATGATTAGAAGTTCAGTTCTGATGGAAAAGGTCTGATAGCCTTTTGAAAGATTAAAGCTTTTGGGTTTTTAGCGGTTTGAGTGTAACGGAAAGGACCATATAGATAACCTATTTCCTTTTTTGCTGCTATGGGTAAGAAATAATCATACCTGAAATCTGAGGAGAAAATGGACAATATTGCCTTGATGTTCCAGTCTTTCTGTAAAATCAACACATTGATGAGTCAATTTACCCTAAAATCTTGGAATTAGGATACACAAGTAAATGTGTGAGATTGAATTAATCAAAAATGACTTAGGAATAACTTGTTCTAATCAATCATTGAGGGAGATTTAAACAATTTTAATCATCCCCAAGGCTAACCTATTTTTTTCAAAGTGTTCTCTACTCAAAGCCTCAGTAATTATATTAGCAATGTGCTCCTCTGTACGACAAAACATAATTGATATATGTCCTTTTTCAACATTGTCTCTAAGGAAGTGATAACAAATATCAATATTCTTAGATCTCTTATGTTGGAAAAGATTTTTGGCAATATTTATAGCAGTTGTGTTATCACAAAAAATGGGAACACAACCAACATATACCCCAAAATCTAGAAGTTGTTGTTTGATCCACAACAACTAAGCACAACATGATCCAACAACAACATATTCAGTGTCAGTAGTAGACAAAGCTACTGAGTTTTGCTTTTTTATGGACCAGGTAATCAGACATGATCCCAAGAAGTGTGCCATACCTGTAGTGCTTTTCCTGTCCACCAAATATCCTACAGAATTAGCATCAGAGTATCCTACCAAATTAAAGTTACTACTTTTGGGATACCATAAGCCAAGATCACTTGTTCCCTTCAAGTATCTGAAGATTCTTTTCACTGATTTTAGATATGATTCTTTGGGCTTTGCTTGAAACCTAGCACACATCCCTACACTGAACACAATGTCAGTCCTACTTACTGTGAGGTACAATAATGACACTATCATTCTTTGATACATCTTTTTCTCTACATCAGGACCTGTTTTACACAAATCAAGTTTTATGGCAGTAGCAATAGGAGTATTGATATCTTTTGCCTCTTCCATGGAGAGTATTTTAAGAAGTTCTTTGGCATACTTCTGTTGATGGATCATTGTCCTTGATTCTATTTCTTTATTTGCAATCCCAAGAAGTAAGTCATTCCCCCATCATGGTCATCTCAAATTCACAACTCAGAGTTTGGCAAAATTATGAGTCATGTTCATGTTGATTGAACCAAAAATAATGTCATCCACATATACTTGCACAACTAACGAATCCTTTCTATTAGTTGTTAAGGAAAGGGTATTGTCTATTTTATTTCTGGTATGACCATGCTCTAGTAGAAACTTTGACAATCTCTCACACTAAGCCCTTGGAGCTTGTTTCAATCCATACAAGGCCTTGTCCAGTTTATACACATGATTAGGAAACTCTTTGCTTTCAAATCCAGGAGGTTGCTTTACATACACCTTCTATTTGAGAATGCCATTTAGGAATGCACTCTTCACATCCATCTGATAGAGAATAAACTCTATATACGTAGCAAAGTCAATAAGTAATCTTATAACTTTAAGTCTAGCTCTAGGAGCAAAAATCTCATCAAAGTCAAGTCTTTCTTCTTGATTGTATCCTTGGACCACCAATATTGTCTTGTTTCTTGTGATTATTCCATGCTCATCAACTTTATATGTATACACCTACTTAGTCCCAATTACTGATCTATCTTTTGGGAGAGGAACTGAGTGCCATACTTCGCTTATCTCAAACTAATTTAATTCTTCCTGCATGGATATGATCTAATCAGTATCAAGCAATGCTTCAAATACCTTCTTTGGTTCAATCTCTGATAGGAATTCCTTGAAGGAACATATACTTATTAATCCTGACCTTGTAGTAATCCCAAAGGTGAGATCAGTGAGAACATTCTTAATAGGGTGTGATCCTTAATAGTTGTATCCTTTTGGGATCAAACGTAGTGAGTGGGGTAGTTGGTGGCTCAGTTCCCTCTGTTGAGGTGCCTTCATGTTTGGTAGCTCCATTCGATGAAATGGGTTGTGTAACCTGTTCCTTCATGTCACTTCCTTCCTGTAGGTTAGTCTTAACACAGGATTCATTAAACATCACATGCATGCTTTCTTCAACATAGTTAGTTCTGTTGTTTAAAACCCTATAAGCCTTACTATGAGTTGAATAGCCTGAGAAGATTCTTTAATCTCTTTTAGCATCAAATTTTCCCATATTATCCTTTCCATTATTGTGTATGAAACATTTACAACCAAATGTTCTAAAGTGAGAAATGTTAGGTTTTCTTTCTTTTAGTAATTCATAGGGAGTCTTTTCTAGCAAAGGTCTGATCATGGATCTATTTATGATATATACCTCAGTACTTATTGCCTTAGCCCAAAGGTTTTTAGCAATATTTGCTGCAAGCATCATTGTTCTAGCCATATCTTCCAAGGTTCTATTTTTCCTTTCCACCACTCTATTTTGTTGTGGTGTTCTAGGAGTTGAGAAGTTATGATATATACCATTTGCTGAACAAAATTCCAAGAACTTTACATTCTCAAATTCTATACTATGGTCAGATCTTATGAAAACTAATGAAGTGCCTAGTTTTTTTTTCAATTTTCTTAATGAAAATTTTGAATACATCAAAGGCATCTTCTTTAGAGGCTAGAAACAAAGTCCATGTGAACCTGGAATAATCATCAATAATTATAAAAACATATCTTTTTCCACCTCTTCTTTGAAGTCTCATGGGTCCACACAAGTCCATATGAACCAGGTCAAGGAACTTGGTAGTGCTAACATGGTTCTTTGAAATTAAAAGAAGATCTTACCTGCTTCCCCCTTACATATGCACTACATAGTTTTTCTTCCTTGAACTTGATCTTGGGTAATCCCAATACCATGTCTTTGGAGCAAAGTATGTTTAGTTATTTCAAACTTGCATGACCAAGTATCTTGTGCCAAAGGAGGGGACCATTTTCTATGGCACTTAAACAAGTCAAATCAGGTCATAGTAGTGCCATGATGTCAGCTTTGTATACATTTCTATATCTCCTTGCAGTGAGCACAATCTCTTTGGTGTCAATCCTTTTGACTTTGACTCCTGCAGCAGTAAAAATAACTTTATTACCTTTGTCACACAATTGTGAGATGCTTAGCAGGTTATGCTTTAATCCTTCTACAAGATAGACATCTTCCAATGCTTTTGACTCAGATGAGCCAATTTTTCCAACTCCAGTAATGATTCCCTTTTTTCCAACACCAAAAAAAAAACTCCCTCTCTACCTATTTTGGAGAGTGAAAGGAATTTTTCTTATCCTCAGTTATGTGTCTTAAGCAAGCACTATCTAAGTACCAGTGCCTTTTGCTTTCTTTCACCTTCTCATGTAAAAGAAATTAATGGTTAGACTTAGGAACCCAAAAAAGCTTGGGTCCTATTTTATGAGTGAAAGGATGAATTAAATTTCTTCTAGTCCATGTAGGCAACATGTAGTGTAACCTATTTCTCTGACCAGAAATAGTTTTATTCTTTTTGGTCTTGAGAAAATTTGTTATCTAGGTTTTGACTATTTGATATACTTTTAGCATCCTCTGGATATTCAGTGGTGGGATGTCCAAGGTTTCCATAGATATAACATAAATCTTTAGGATCATCAAAACTTTTATGGAATCCCAACCCTGCCTTTTCATTGTAATTTCTTTCACTCAACTTGCGAACAATTCTTGAGGAGTTTGTCCACTTATTTGCTCTTTCCGGATCAAGTTTTAGTTTATAAACTTCTTGACTCAACTTATTCATTTTTTCAGTTAAATCATGGAATTCTTGTTTGTATTTAACTAGTTCAAGTTCAACATTTTCTTGTTCTTTACTCAGAGCCTTTTTCCTATTTTTAGTGAGAGTTAATTTGAGAACTTCAGACTTAATATCATTGTTTGAATTTTCAAGTTCTGCAACCTATTTCTTGAGAGTGCAATTTTCCTTGTCAACTATACCTGTGCAAGGCTTTAAATCAATGAGATCAAATTTGAGACTTACAAGACTATTGAACAATTTATCCCTCTCAGAAGTTAATTCTTGGAAGTCATCAATCAGTGCACTCATCAAGGAAATAAGTTTTGGTTTTGAATACAATTGCAGCTTTTCTTTGAGTTCAAGTATACTTACCTCAGAAGCATCATCTTCTTATTCTAAGTCTGAGTCTCCAAGAGACATGAATGCAGTTTCATCAACTTCATTTTCATCTAAATTATATCCCCAGGCTGCTATCATTTCATGTTCCTCCTTCCTTTTTGCCTTTTTTTGAGCTTCTTTTCAGCCCTTTCCTTTCCTATTATATTTCCCAGACTGGATAGTTTCTGATATGATGATCAGTTTTACCACACTTGTAGCAACCATTTGGATTGTCATTGAAACGTTTCTTACAACTTGTTACCTTCTTTTTCATAAAGATTTTTCTAAAGTTCTTAGTTATGAAAGAAATGATAATGCTCAAATTACACTCTTGAATGGATGTAAGAGATCATTGTCAATATAAAACCCAACTAGGTTGGTGTCGAATCCCACAGGGAATAAGGTGTAAACTCAAGTCATTTGCAGTTTAATTCACTGATAGTGTAACGTTTCCTGAAATATGGGTTTAAGTCTCACAAGTAATTGTTTGTCACTTTGAATTTAATGTTTGTAACCAAGATTTTATGCAGTAACCAGAATTATGTTCACTAGGGCTTACGATATATGACAGATTCTAAAGTTAACTCAAGATTCTCACGGTGGTTAAGATAACAAGCTATCTTTATCAATGATATGCTCAAATGTCTCTTGAATTATTCAAGCGTCTAATTTCCTAATCCTCTAGTACTTAGGGAATCGCAACTCTGATGCTTATATAATACTTATATTTGGTTGGTAAGGAGGGAAAACAGCCTCGCTCAGCGCGAAATAGCGTACATAATATAGAAGTTCCAATGCCCAGATTTTACCTCAGGTTAATCAACCTTGTTAAAACGCTGATTATTAAATGAAGTATTTTCGAGTCCCTGTTGATAATTCACTTCCCACTGTTTATGATTTCTTTCTTAAGCAAATCAAAGTAGGTAAACCTACTATTTACAACCAACAGATGTTGATTATAATCTTAGAATTACTAAGAAATCCTAACACCTATTGAATCTTGAGTATTTAAAACCTTATCATGACCTAACCCTAGATCCCATAATTTAGGTTAAAGGTGTTTAGCCACTCATGATGCAAGAAACAAGCATACAAATTGATTTCATAATTGAAAGGATTAACTTACAATGATGAAGAATATCAAAAGTATAACTTGGAATTGATTCACAACACAAAACTCCCAAAATAATGGTTTAGATAGAGAGAGAGAAAAGTTATCGTATGTTTCCCCCCCAAAAATTTCTAAGTCAATAATAAGTCAATCCATAATTAGAAAAACCCTAAAACAAGGCTTTAAATAGTTAACCCTAAATAAGGAAACAAAATAGAAGCTTCAGCTTTACCTCAGAATAAATGACGATGTTCGTGATGTCCTATCAGGATTCTGACGTCTTATCATAGATGTCGTCAGATCCTCAGCTACTTTTGATTCTTGCTAACTAAGGTTGACGGCGACAGTGATGCCTTATCACTATCTTGACGACGTGTTATGGAGGTCGTCGCAAAACTTTCTTCAACTCCCATCTTCTGTTTAAGGTTGACGGCATCCTTGACAGCTTATCACCAGGCTGACGACTTGTCATGGATGTCGTCAGCCACACTTAGCCATTTATTTGCTTCAGATTTCAGGATTTTTGCTTCCTTTATTAGTGATTCCCCTTCCTCTCTACATTTACTACAGAATCAAAGTAAACTAATCAAAAACAACTAAAGTTGCTCAAGACCTTACAATTATTTAGAGTTAAAAGCTTCAAATGTGTTAGCATAGGGTCACACATCAACACCCTCAACTTAAACAATTACTTGTCCTCAAGAAACCATAACATAACCAAGATTATACAGAGTATAATTTAGCAACTAACTACTCATATCAGTTCAGATTACATTTACCATTTGCAAGGTCAGTCAAATTAAGAGCAATTGTGTCTATCATTGAAAACAACCATACCACTCACAAAGATCAAGATATGACAAAAAATTAAGCAATAACAACCAACATATACCCAAATCACACTATTCGAGCAAGATAGTGATTAGAAACATACCTAGTGTGCCTTGACAACAAAGAAATCCCTTTTTAACTCATATCATAATTCGCATACATAAACACAGGAATAAACAAAAGACTCACTCTCAGAATGAAGTTCCAAACATTGGGTGTCAAATGCCATAGGCTTGTACTTATAGTCAGTACCCCAGTCGTCATACTGGTTAGCTAGGATCACCATAGGGTTTTTTTAAGCTTGTAACGTACCAGGGGATAGTATGATATTCATGGATATTTTAGAGTGACTATGCCTCCTTGACACTACTCTAAACTCTTGGGGTTTCAACTCTTAACCTTATTTTCTTCCTCTCTTTTATTGATCAGACATGCTCAAGGTGGGTATGGCCTTTTCAATTATCAGATTATCTTCTCATCATCTTTTACACAACTTTTTCTTTTCTTATTTCTTTTTCACCGCACCTAACTTTTTATTCATTTCTCTTATTCTTCCTCTCTTCATACTCATTTTACATTACGCACCCCTATGATAGCCACCCTCAACTTAGGCTGTTTGCCTTAGTCAAGATGCACAGTGTCCAAGGAGGACCAGGGCCAAAATAGGTTTATTGTGATGTGAATGGAAAGGTGAGAGATGTTGAAGAAAGGAACAGACTAATTAGGCTCAAAAGGGGATCAAGGGATGTTATGCATATAGGGAAAGTCATTTTGGCTAAAGTGATTTAAAAATAAAAAATGACCTATGATACTTTCCTAACGCCTATCTTATGACCATGGCAAGATTAACAGGGCAAGTTCTAGATTTAAAACACAACAGGAACTGAGTAAGACCTCACACACACATGGAACACAAGTATCTCGCATATCACTACTTATCCAGTTCATGCATTTGTTTAACAAGAGTTAGTCAGTTGCCAGACTAATGCCATAAAAAGATACATCGTGGTCACAATGGATACAATTTGCACAGTACACACTATATAAGACCAATGAAGAGGTATTCAAAAATCACAAAACAAGCTAACTTCCTCAAGTACTTGCACTACTCCTAGTTATCTACAGAATATGTTACAAAAAAAACCTACCCTACACCCACAACTTGAAATATAAAATAAACTGCACTAAGGGTTAGGGTATACCTGAAGACAATCAAGCACATGGATCCTGGGTCTCCGACCCTGCTAATACATTATCTGCTGTCTTCTTTCCACCAGGAGCATCTGGCCTTGTGATGGTTAGAGCCTGGCTAGATGAAGCACCTGCAGCCCTAGCTTGAATGGCTACCTCCCATTTCTCAGTATCAGCTAGGGACTCCATTCTTGCTTTCTTCAACTCTTCCTTTTTAGCCTTCTTTTTCACTCTTCTTTCTTCCTCACTGTCTAGCTCTTCTCTTTTATATTTTCCTTTCTTCTTAACTTTCTTTTTTTTTCTTTGGTGAGTGTTCAGTGAGGTCTAGCATTGGAATTTCTTCCTCAGATTCATGCATGAACTTGTTGGCATCATAAACAGGTGCTGCTGCAACAACCCAAAATCTGCCTTTATCTTTTCTAACTCTGCTCTAAATTTAGCAAGATTAGCACTCGACATTTCTCTTGCCCGTGCATCAAATCGGTTCTCCAAATTTGTAACCCGCTTAGAAAAAGTCATAAAAGGCTTATGGGCATCCTTGATTCTCTTATCCACAGCAGCAACAAACTATTTGGCAAAAACATATAGTTGTGCCTCACACCACTTGGCTTGTTTAGCCATTTTTTTGATATCAATCGACTGAAATGCAAATCCTGCTGATGCTGTAGGAACTGAGGGGCTGGCTTCAATCTCAGGCACTGAACCTACCTGTGATGAAGAAGTTGGCTGCCCAATCTCCGAATCTTTCACTCCCACATGAGGTGCTGCTCCTGCATCTGTAATTGGGGGTTCTGCTGCTACCTTTGCACATCTATCAAGTCTCAATTCTGGCATATTCTCATCAAACCATATGGGGTTGTGTGTCTTTCGGGCAGGAACCTCATCATCAACTCCTGTAATCTTTGGAACATTAGCAGCTCGGCATAACTCCATGATAATATAAGGAAAAGAATAAGAAATGTTAGTTCTCGACACCCTAATCTTTATCTCATCAGCAATGATTTCCCCAAAGTTTAAGGGGAGCTGCTGCACCATGCTTGCCACTAAAATAGCATAGTCATCACCCAAAATATTGTCTCCATCAGTGGGCATCAACCAAACATGCACTATACCCTACCAGAACATTGCCTCCTAAGTCAAAGAGGACTTATAGATTCTCTTATTTGGGTTTGTCACCCATGCTGGTTCTTCGTCAGCTATGATGTTTGCCAACCACGGACGTTGTTTCTCTCGGTTCTTAATTCGAGCATAAACTGATGATGCAGTGGCTTGAGGAGTAAAGTTGGGGCCATACAAAAATCTATTGATGGTTCTGATTGAGACATCAACTCTTACACCCCTCACCTGAACTCTATCCAATAGGGGCAAGTCTATTACTCTTTCACCTGGCCTACACATGTTTTCTAACTGAGCCTAGTAGTTCGTGTAGAATTATCGAACCAGTGCAGGACAAAATAAACCTCCTCCTTCTGTGGTTTATCCCAAGCCATAATTTTTGAACTTCTTTTCCACTACAAGGTACCTGGTCAACCCATTTATGATAATCATTTTTTCTTTCTGAAGTGGCCTTTTAATTTTTTTTCTATCAATTCTGCAAAGCCCAACAATGTAGATACTTTCTACTCTAGGAATCTGCCACCTAGCATTGTCTCGAACTTAGCAGTTCTTATATTTGATAAGTGTTCCCCGAGGTGGAGACTCTTCAATATTTTATTCAGTAGATGGGTACCCCGATGCTGTTTTCTCAGACTTAGACTCCTCAGAACCCTCCCGCTCTTCTTCTTCAGAGTTAACATGTTTAGACTTATGCTGTTCAGAACCCTCTTGCTCAAAAACTGTTGTTGTTTTAGTGTTATCACTATCCTCCACTTCAATGGGTGGAGGTGGTGAAGATTTATTTGGACTTGGCTTCTTCTTTTGCTTCCTAAGCAAGGGTTCCTTCTCCTCGTAATCAAATTCCTCGTTGATGAGCTTACAACATACACTTTCTTTAGGGCTGTGGGACTCTTTTTTTTTGGTGCCATTGTGAAGTTACTGAAGACAATAGAAGAACATTAGTCAACCCTTAAGAATACAAACACAAATGCATTAATCAATTTAGCTCATTCATGCCTCAGGTTCCAGGTGTGCCGACATTTCTTGATAAGCCGTCATGACCATGATAGCTTATCATGATTATCGTCAACCTTAGACAGAACCTTCAAAATTTGAACAACCTTTGATGACATTTTTGATAAGCCGTCACAATTGTGATAGCCTATCACGAATGTCATCAACCCTAAATAGATTCCAATTTTTTTTCAACAGACTTTGACGACATTCTTGATAAGCCATCACAATTGTGATAGCCTATCATGAATGTTGTCAGCTCTTACCAAAGCCCACTTTTGATTTTAACTAAATTTTTGGTCCCCATTATTTCTCAAAATTCCCTTGAATTCCAATTTGTGAGCTAACTATTAAACCTTGGGTCTGCACAGCAAACCCTAGGTGCTATTTTAGCTCGTTTCCAAGTTGAACTTGGTTCAATCATCTTGGGGACTTGGGTTATCATCTATCTATTACTCACCACAAGAAAAGAAGAGTTAAAGTAGAGTATACCTGATGGAGATCTTAAACTGATATCACATACAAGAGGTAGTGTGAAATAGAAAGAATTTCTTATTTGTAAAGTGCAAACCCACACACAAGGGAACTTGTTGTTCATGGAGTGTTTTGAAAAAAAAGTAGGAAATAATCTAACTAAGGAAAGAAATAAAATTATGGAAAAAGTATTAAAATTAGCAGAAATTTGAAAAGGTTTTGCTATTAGGTCGGGTAGAATCTGATTTAATTTAGGTCCAGGTTT
Organism: Capsicum annuum; assembly: GCF_002878395.1. Taxonomy (NCBI): domain Eukaryota; kingdom Viridiplantae; phylum Streptophyta; class Magnoliopsida; order Solanales; family Solanaceae; genus Capsicum; species Capsicum annuum. Next base: position 198,952,851 of record NC_061116.1, on the reverse strand, counting down.
CAGCTTTTAAGGCTGTGGGCTGACGATGATTTATGAGGGCTTATCATGAGTGTGATAGCCTATCATGAATGTCGTCTCCCTTAAGAATAGAATACCTCAAGCTTGGTCTAACTGACGATAATTGTTATAGCTTATCACAGTTGTAACGGCTTATCATGATTGTTGTCATGACCTTTCAGCTGCCTTCCTCATTTTTCTACCTTCCCTGTGTTAAATCCTAGTTAGAAAAATAAAAACACTTTCTTAAACATAAAAACTTTGGGTTGCCTCCCAATAGCGCCTGATTTACTGTCGCGGTACGACTTGGTTATCTTGACTACTCAGACTTCGCTAGGAAAACCTGTGATACCCCTTTACTATCATCATAGAAGACATCAACGATTGATAAAACACTCATCTCATGTTGTTGAGGCATGGATCAGTGTGTTTTGAAGCGTTTTTCTTTGTCATTGAATCTGAATTTCAGCTCATTCAATTCCATATCTACTAGCACTCTCCCGGTTGTAAGTAATGGCCTACACAAGATGATGGGCACTTCAAAATCCACCTTGCAATCTAAGACCACAAAATCAGCAGGCAATACAAAATCAGCTACCTTCACCAAAGTATCGTGTAGTATGCCCGTAAGCCGCTTCACAGATCTATCTACCATTACCAGCCACATATTCGTTGGGGTAGGATCCCCCAGACCCAATTTCTTATACACAACCAATGGCATTAAATTTATACTAGCTCCCAGATCGCATAGTGCTTTTGTGAACTTCAGGGGGCCAATAGTACATGGGATGGTGAACGCTCCCGGATTTGCCTTTTTCTACACTAAAGACCTTGTAGAAATAGCACCACAATGAAGGATATTGTCCTCCAGCTCATGGCTAACCTTCCGCTTCTTGGTTACAAGGTCTTTCATGAACTTTGCGTAGCATGGCATTTGCTTAAGTGCCTCAACCAAAGGCACATTAATTGTCAATTGCTTGAGCATTGCCATGAACTTGCTAAATTTTACATCATCAACCTTTTTCTTCAATTGTTGAGGAAAGGGAGGTGGTGGTATAGGGATTGTTTTCAACACCACTTCCTCTTCCTTCTCTTTTTCTTGTGGTGGTATAGGGATTGTTTTCAACACCACTTCCTCTTCCTTCTCTTTTTCTTTCTCCGAAACATCAACAGAGTTATCCAGCTTCTCAGACTTCACTGGACTGCTTTCTTCGGATTTATCAACATTTACCTTATCATCTACAGATTTGCCCACAGAAGAGCCAAGTAACATCGTACCACTCCAAGTGGTAATCGCCATACATAAGCCATCATTCTGCAGATTCTGAATCATATCACTAGGTAAAGTACCACTTTTTAGCTGGTTCAGTGTAGCGGAAAGTTGGCTCATCTGCTACTCTAACTGCTTGATTGAAGCAGAGTGTGAACTAACCAACTAACTTAGGGTAGATAATTCACTCTTCATAGTAGTTACCCTCGAGTTGGTAGCCTCAACTCAGTTCAACAACTTTTCCATCATGTCCTTCATGGACATCTTACCAGAGCTAGTTGTTGCAGCATCCCAACTTCTAGGAAGAACATATCAACCACTCCTATCATTATTTCTTCTCTAGTGTCCCTGCTACCTATCTTTATAATTAGGCTTGTCGTAAAAGTTCTGACCTTGGTTCCCTTGGATATTGCCTCGAAAACCCCTTGATTACTCACATAGTTTGCCTTCTCATCAGCATTTGGAGCAACAGTACCCTGATATTCCACAGCCTTAACCTTTTTGGTCTTGCCTGACAATAAATGCTTGGTCAGCAAGTCCATCTATGTCTTTAAATGGGCCATGTCCTGGTCTCACTCCTCATCCCTTTTGTGCTGCACCACAGTCATACCACCAGAAACAGTCGGGCTAGCCACCACAGAATCCCTGGTATACTAAGCCTGACTCAGCTTGGTTATTCTATTCAGCATGTCTGAAGCATCTAGAAAAGAGAGGTCAATGAATGAACCACCTACAACATTGTCTATAATTGGCTTTGTCACAGAGTTAAAAGCTCTGTACAAGGTCTGCATCAAGTGTAAGTCCATCATATTGTGGTGCAGACATTGTGCCAGCTTCTTCTTAAATCTCTCTGAGGTTTCATAAAATTCTTCAGTAGGGAGCTGTCTGAAGTTACTGATTTCGTCCCTCAACTGTACCTTCCTGGAGGGTGGAAAGAACTATTCTAGAAATACCTCTTTCAATTGTCTCCAGTTGGTTATAGAATTGGGCTCTAGCTTATTTAACCACATTGTTGCCTCTCCAGACAGAGAAAATGGAAACAGTCTCAACTGAATCGTATTCTGGCTCATTCCCAGATTGTCAAAAGATTTGCAAATGGTGATAAAATTCACCAAATGCATGTTCGGATCATCACCAAGTAAGCCTTCAAACAACCCCTTCAGATTCAGAGTTGGATCATGGTACTTGTTATGCTGAATTTTGCACTCTGTGCTAACGGTGGAGGAATTATAGCACCCGTTGCACACTCTCTGTCCATTCCTTCATCATCATCAGCAGCCTCGTATTGCACAGGCTATTGACCATACCTTCCTCTGATAGGATGGTTTCTATTGACATTTCACTGCACTGGTGCAGCAATTTGCTCAACTCACCTTGGGTTTTGAGGATTCAACAATTCCTCATCACCCAAGTCTTCATTATTAGGGTTCGGATAAAGTACTTGTTGACCTAGATTTTGTACGTTCACCTAAGCCCTGGCAAAAGCGACTAGTCTTTCCACATCTTGTTGTTCAGCCATTCTCCCGATCAGCTGTGGTTCTAGATTAATTGGCAGTAATGGTTCTCCAGAACTTTTTGTTTTTGGCACAAACAGCAAGGAACTTGCAATAAACAAAAACAACAAAAAAACATAAATCTAGAAAACTTAACTAACAACAAATTAGCGCACATAAACTTTTGATTTACAATCATATTCCCAGGCAAAGGCACCATTTTTGATAAGGCTCAAATTACACTCTTAAATGGGTGTAAGCAATCGCTGTCAATATAAAACCGAAATAGGTTGGGGTCAAATCCTATAGGGAATAAGGTGTGAACTTAAGTCGTTTTCAGTTTAATTGACTGATAGTGTAACATTTCCTGAAATAGGGGTTTAAGTCTCACAAGTAATTATTTGTCACTTTGAATTTAATGTTTGTAACCAAGATTTTATGAAGTAACCAGAATTATGTTCACTAGGGCTTACGGTAGATGATAGATTCTAAAGTTAACTCAACATTCTCATGGTAGTTAAGATAACAAGTTATCTTTATCGATGATATGCTCAAATATCTCTCGACCTATTCAAACGTCTAATTTCCTAATCCTCCCGGACTTAGGGAATCTCTACTTAATGTCCAGATTTTACCTCAGGTTAATCAACCTTGTTACAACGCTGATTATTAAATGAAGTATTCCCGAGTCCCTGTTGATAATTCACTTCCCACTGTTTATGATTTCTTTCTCAAGCAAATCAAAACAGGTACGCCTACTATTTGCAATCAACAGATGTTAATTATAATCTCAGAATTACCAAGAAATCTAACACCTATTGAATCTTGAGTATTTAAAACCTTATCATGACCTAACCCTAGATCCCATAATTCAAGTTAAAGGTGTTTAGCCAGTCATGATGCAAGAAACAAGCATACAAATTGATTTCATAATTGAAAGGATTAACTTACAATGATAAAGAAGATCAAAAGTATATCTTGAATTGATTCACAACACAAAACTCCCAAAATAATGGTTTAGAGAGAAAGAGAAAAAGTATCGTATGTTTTCCCCCCCCAAAATAAGTCAATAATAAGTAAATCCATAATCATAAAAACCCTAAAACAAGGGTTTAAATAGTTAACCCTAAATAAGGAAACAAAATAGAAGTTTTACCTTTTCCTCGAAATAAATGACGACGTCCGTGACGGCCTATCAGGATTCTGATGGCTTATCATGGATGTCGTCAGATCCTTAGCTACTTTTGATTTTTGCAGCCTAAGGTTGACGACGACGGTGATGCCTTATCACTATATTGATGATGTGTCATGGAGGTCGTCAAAAAAATTTCTTCAACTCCCATCTTCTGTTTAAGGTTGACGGCATCCTTGACAGCTTATCACCAGGCTGACGATGTGTCATGGATTTCATCAGCCACACTTAGCCATTTATTTGCTTCATATTTTAGGCTCTTTGCTTTCTTTATTAGTGGTTCCCCTTCTTCTCTACATTTACTGCAAAATCAAAGTAAACTAATAAAAAACAACTAATGTTACTCAAGACCTTACAATTATTTAGAGTTAAAAGATTCAAATGTGTTAGCATAGGCTCACGCATCAAGCAACTTATTCCTTATCAAGTTCAAATTCCTCATCACTATCAGAAGCTTTCAATGCTAAGATTTTCTCAGGAGCTGGTTGTTCTTTGGTTCTATCAACTTCCATTTCATAAGTCCTTAAGTTCCCTACTAGTTCATCCAGAGTCATACCTGTAAGAACCTTATTTGCCTCCCTGATTGTAGTCACCTTAACATTCCTTTTTGATTTAGGTAATATCCTTAGTACCTTTTCGACTTGTTCCTTCTTAAAGATGACTTTTTCTATGGAAGTCAGTTCATTTGTTAAGGTGGTAAGACTTGTCATCATCTCATGCAGGGTTTCATTTTCCTTCATTTTAAATGCCTCATACTCAATTAAAATAAGTGAAATCCTAAATTTTCTTACTTAAGAGGTACCTTCATGAGTATTCACCAATGTATCCCAAATTTGCTTAGCAGTAGTGTAGGTTGATACCTTGCTGTATTCAGTAGGTCCTAATCGGCAGACCAATATGTTTTTGGCCTTATATTTTTCTTCAAGGCCAATAAGTCATCAGGAGTAAATTCACTCCTTACTATCTTGACTGGTTTACCATCAACCAACTTTATTAGAATAGTGGGACCATAAGTAATCCTATCCCATAATTCATAGTCTTCACCTTGGATGAACATATCCATCCTTGCTTTCCACCTGATAAAGTGAGAGCCATAAAGAGCGGAGGTCTAGTAGTTGACTGACCTTCACTGTGACTAGTAGGAGGTGCGAAATTCATCATTGATCTTTCCTTTGGTGCTAGCCTTATTTAAGACAACCTCACTCTGATACCACTTATTAGAGTGTGTGACCTACTAATTTTAATATTTTACTCTATTGATTGCCTATCTATTGAACAAGTAAGTAAACGTGGTTCACAAAAGTAAAAGCTGAACACAGTGTTTTTACGTGGAAAACACCCGGCTCAAGAAAGGTGTAAAAAACCATGACCTATACCTCTACAGGATTTAACCCCAAATTCACTATAACTCTTGAGCCTCAACAATAAATAATATTAAAATACTTCTTGTAAAACTAGGATTAAAACTTCTAACTTCTATACTACAAAAACACAAATCTTCCCAAGATAAGTGTTCCCAAGTCTTTGAGTTCCCTAACTTGAAGATACAACTCCTAACTCAGTTTATAGATCACTGAGACTAGAACAATGACTCATTATAACTCAAAGAACCTTCCTACTACAAACAGTCTAAGACTTGCTAAGTAAAGGACCAGGTTCTTCTTTAAGTGAACTGTTTTGCTGATTGTTAATTGTCCTATCAGTGCGTGAGTGGAAACTTTGAATCTCATTTCTTGATAGGGTCCTTTAGTCTATGTACTCTTCTATCTTCAATAGGACTCCCAGGTAGTTTCACTCTTTTTGTTGCTGTCGCTTTTCTCTCTTCTAGATTAAGTAGAACTCTTCTCCTTTATCTTGTAGAACTACTTGATCAACTCAACTTCTGAATGTTGCAACTATCTTTTCCTTGATGTAGCATTTGAAACAAATTTGAGTTTCTTTGCTTATCCACTCTTGTCCTAATGCACTGTCCACCTTGGAATAATTTCAACATACAACTCAAGTGATAGTAGTAGTTTCACTTGTGTGGAACAGCTTACACAACATGTTTCATTCAATATGTCCATCATCAAAACTTTACATTCCCTAACAATAACATATACCTATTTCATTACTCAAGGTGGGACATGAGGTAATGATATGATACAATAGACATGAAGTGCTTCATATATCAAGTCTCTGGATCACAAGTAGAGACTCGTTCTGCATAAACACAACACAACATGAGTTCTTAGGATAGAACACAGTGAGAAACATGAGTGCATACATCATGAGTCGTATAACATAAGGCCAACATTCATGAAGTCAACGATTGAGACATAGATTGATACTTGAAGCTATTGCTCCTCATTTTCAGAGATGAGATAGTCATGAATTTGCATGAACCTTATCACTTTGGCTAATCCCGATGTAAAATGAATCGGTAACATATAGAAAGTATAGTTTCTTAAAACTAAACATGATGTGAGATACAAATTTATGGATCATGAACATCATAAAATAGAGCTTGAATACTCAAAAGATTGGGTTACTGAGATATCATTGCTTCTAGTTTAGAGGTCGAATCATGGACATAAGTTGCATAGATAATTCAAGCCATGGGCATAGGCATGACTAGCATACATAAGAAATTGGTAGAATGTCCTCTTAACTTAAAGTAGGAGGATTTTGCTCTAATAGGAATAGATTCTTCATGACTCTTCCCTGAAATTTCTCACCATGAGAAAATTCAGGAACTACCTTAACTGATTATCTCCCCTTTAGATCAAAGTCATGAGCCTAGACTTGAGGACATATCTTCTCATTAAATCTATAAGCACCACACCCAACACAATGGGGTATCACCATACACATAAATGATAAATTCCCCCTGATAAACTATACTATTAAGGCATTGCTTTCCGGGAATGCTACTCTTAAATTTTGCTAGCCTCTATAACTATTACCCTACAACTCACACTCTTATGAGCATACATATCCACACTCTTTGTCACATAGTGATCCATTCTCCATTACTTAACATACTCACATTAAACCTCTATCCTCATACCCCATAACTTACCAAAAATTTGTAGAACTTCCAAAGGCTCACATTGCCTATGTATATTTCCTCAATTCAACTCTAAAGAACATCATACAATAACTCCCCAGACCTCTCCATACTATAAAATTTAAGAACATGAACTAGGCACAAATGACACTTATACATATAAAACCTTATAACATTCTATCTGGGGTTCAACTTATTCTTATTTACCTAACACTCTTATCCACTAAAGGACTCAGCCATAATTCATCATTTTTAACACTAGTTCTCATGCATTTATGTTACAATTACCCACTTTAATTTCATAAGTTATCAACCTAGGATCTTTCACACATCACATCAAGCCTATTAATTCATTCCCACAAACATGCATCATTAATCTTAAGCTACTATTCTTACCTCCACATTCTACATCTAAAGTTCAAGCCTATAGTCTAGCATCAATCATGTACCACCGATGAAGCATGCCACATATTATACTACTCCATCAAATGGGAAATCAACCTAAAATTCCCTATTTTACCTAAGTATGGCCCACAAGTTCATTCTCTCCATGACTTCACTACCACACCTTATAATATACCACACGTCTTCTCACATGCAGTACTAGTTTACAACTAATAGAGAAAAATGAATCAAGGGGGTAAAGTCACATAATAAAGACAGTCAATCTTAATCATATAATGTAACCCATTACCATCTATTAACATATTCTACATCCTCACATCATATTGAATAAATCATGCATATATCACAATTACCTTCAAAATTCAATAAACACCAATGAGTCTCTACCCATAACTTATTGACTAATATACCCCATTCCGTTTACCACTTATAAATGATTTCTATAACCAACATAATTATCCATTCCGAGATCCTTCCCTATTTTGAATAAATAGCAATCATAGACAATCACTTCCTTTATAGATTACCATATAATCTACCAATCTTGCTACAACATTAGTCTATCATAATAAAATAAAAACCCATCCCTCAATCAAAGGTTATAAACTAAAACTAGCTTCTTTACACAAAAGTCACCCTCACTCTGTCTTCTAAACTTGTGACTTCATATCGCTAACTTCTGGACCATCTTACCACCAATAGGTTATGACACCTTAACATATACTACTACTCAAGGGAAAATACTATTCCAACATTCTGCTACATATCTCTATCCTTAAGCATGACATCTGCAATAAGAATTCTGAAAAGAATTGAATACACTTTGTACCTCAGGCTGAAAAGTACCATTGCATTAAGATAGAGGTATACAATCGAATCAATACACTTTGAAGCACTAACAGACTTCCTTCAAGTCATTGTGCTATTTCTTAATCTTTTTTATGACTCAACCAAAAAGGACCACATCACTTAACCTCTAAGTTTTTGCACTTGTATCGCCTCGACTTTGAGACATAGCTAATAAAGTCAGAGTAAGGAAGGAATTTTGGATAACTTTCATATGGACAACACAATAGAATGAACTAGAGTATGAAAGAATGGGAAACATCTCCTAAATGCCTCGTAGCTTCCTCCTTATAAGTATGGCACGCTGCACACCCATAAAAAGAACTCTCCATGACATAGATTCATTTACACCCTGAGACTCTAAACCGTTCTCTAATACAAGATTATGACAACCCAAACTGAGGCACTGGCCACAACAGGCATCCCAAACCACAAATGCCTGAGAGACCCTTTAGCATACTATCAAAAGCATAATCCACACATAAATCAAAGTATGAAAGATATAATAGTGTTCAATGGAGACTTATAATCCAAAATATGTCAACAATATATGACAATACAACACTTCAAATACCATCTATGAAGCCTCTACTGAATACTAACTGTCTAGGCCGAGACAAGGCCCTCGGCTAGACTATAAACTGAATTAGATAACCATATGAATAACATGCCTTTCATAAGATGGATAGCTTACAAATTCAATCATTATCCCATATGAAAAACTAATGTGATGGACCACGGGACGGAACCCCAGAACCTGAAATATAGGGCATCAATAATCAAAAGTACTAGTATGTAGAACAATCCAAAAACAAACTTTGTATAACATAAGTGAGAGCATTTCATGAAAACATGTCAGCATGAAACAATTGAAAATACATGGGCATAACTTTGACGAGCTGTAAAACCCTGAGTCTGTACCCTAGACACTACACATTGCATACGATACCGAAAGACCACAACCTAATCGATGACTAATATCTTCTATGAGCATTGTATAATATTACTGAAATAAATGTGGAAAATAGGCTAAAATGCCATAAGTTTCAAAATATCTAAAATACTAATAAAATATATCATCTGTGATAATATCTATAAACTAAATACTGACTGAAAACTAGTTTGAAAAGCTCTAATCTGAAACTGTCTAAAAGTAGAGTTGATGGAACAAACCCCCAACTAACTCCAAACTACTGAACTACTGATAAATTGAAATACTAAAATAAAATCATATCCTCGATAGATGACGACTCACTACTAAATCTGCGACTACTGACTAGATTTTTCTAAGCGCGGTCGGAAACCTGAGCGTCTGAACCTAAGATATGAAACATCATAGTCTAAGAAAGTATGAGTCAATACGTGGGATTGCACTGGCATGCTAGATAAGGTAGGGCTGAATGAAAGGGTTCATATGCATGAATAGTAACTAACTGGATGATATAGAGTAACTGAATATAAGAGTACGTGGATAACTGATGCTACAGAAATCACTGAGCATGCAATGTTGTACATATACATATAGACTGTAACTGAGCTTTTCTGAAGTTGAGCACTGAGTTCTGATAACTGAGTAACTGATATCTGAAGTTAATGATAACTGATTTACTGATACTGATTGACTGTGTCGGGCAATCCTAATTCTATAAGACTAAATTGAGTTCTAAATTGAAGACTGAAATAGAATTTATGGGAGGTAATCATCTAACTTACATGCCCTAAATAAGATAAAATAACTGAGTTGGGGTCCAACCTATAATCCCAGTTGGAAGGGTGTTAGCATAGTGCCATGGGTACTAACAACTATTTTGTAGTCAATCCTAACTAACGGTTGACCCCTGAGATCAGTCCTAAACTAGCGGGTGATCCCTGAGTATGCCAGTCCTATCTAACGAGTGAAATCTCATAACCTATGTTGGCTACGTAGTTCTGGAACTTAGGGATTGCTTCTAGGGACCCAGTCCTAACTAATAGGTGAGACCCCATCCCTAGGCTCACTCAGTACTGAATCCTACTCCCAACTAAAAGACACTGAATTGAGTATACTGAACCAGACTAGACTGATACTTGAGATTACTAAGTTTTCTTGAGTTCTATAACTGACTGAGAGTACTACTGATCGTGATATGACTGAGATTTTATAACTGACACTGGCTGTAGGAACACAACTAAATTGTTGGGTATTAAATACCCCTAGGACTCAATTGCATAAAAAGTAAACATAGCATGATCAGAAAGGCATAACAATATTTTCTTGCAAACAATGCACTCTTTTAGACATTTTGTCAAACACTTGATATACAAAAACTTGTGCATGAATGAGATCACATAATAACATGTCATGTCTTCACTAGTCAAATCACATAAGCATTTTATCAAACACTTGTAAGCATAAGCTTGTACGTGATTGGGAAATACATATTAACATGCTATAATGGCATTATTTCATTCTCATAGACAATTTATCAAACACATGGGAAGCATACTTGGTTCACTAAATAATAAACACTTAGGGTTAACATGGTTACAACAATCAATTTGCAAATTGAAGGATTTATCATGAATATCATGTAATTCAACACATACTAGGTTCAATTCTTGGAACTTATAATTTAAATCATAGATTAAAACCCAACAATAACATAAACATGAATTCAATTCAACTAAATCATAGAACTCATAAATACACAATCTTTGTATTTTGAAAAAGGGTTCTTGGACTTCATGGGTGAAAGGAACCCATGAATGAGTACCTAACATACCTTGGAATGTTAATTCTTAAAGTTCTTTGGAAGAATTCTTGAGCTTAACCTTGGATTCTTGAACTGTGGTTTTGCTAATTTGAGAGAGAGAGAGCTTTTTGATTTGGGAAAAAACTATTAAACAATGACCTTAAAACGTTTTCAGGGCTTACATACCACACCTGGGCGGATTAAAATTATGGGAAAGAACCAATTAACCCTGGACAAAACTTTGGATTTCCATAAAAAATTTCCAAAATTACCTCCTGGTGCGACGTGACACAATTACGATCCCTCACTGGAAACTGACAATTGGGAACTGGGACATCATCGCAACGCGTTGGAATCGCAGTGCCCTTTTGATTCAAAATTTTGACCTTGGTACGACGCGCCATGATCACATTGCCTTACTGGAATTTGACAATTATAAATTTGACTAGTGGCTGACGCGATCGTGTCATGGAGCTTCACTGGAAATTGCCAAATGCTATTTGGCCTGGCTTCACAACGTACAAAAACGGTCATAACTCTTAGCCCGGGTGTCGGATTTGGGTAAACTTTATATCGTTGGAAAGCTAACTGAATTTTCTACGCAAAGGCAGGCTCTAAACTAAAAATTACTGAGTATTTCAAATATTTTATGCAGGATAACTCATAGACCGAGGGTTAATTTAAGATAGGAAAATTTGAGGTATTACAATATCTCCCCCTTGGAAACATTCATTCTCGAATGAGACTGATTAAGTATAGAAACACTGATAGACTGAGTTTACACAGTGAACATGTGCACTAAAACATGACTACATGACTGAATTACTGAAAAGCTGAGTTTTCTACTGAACATTCATATCTAATGCATGGAATACATGACTGAAGCTACTGATAAGCTGAGTTTTCATACTGAACATGCATATATGATGCATGAGTACATGACTGATCTGATTTATGAATGCATAACTAAATATTCAATGGTAAGGAGTACTAATGAACCTGAGATCCTTTACTGAATATGCATGAATGGGAACATGAGAACATGACTGGGTCTGAAATGTGATACATGAACTGAGTATCGTGAACTGAAATGATTTCCTTGAATACATGCCATGCCATAGGAATGGTCATATGATTGAGATTGGAATAAGAGAGTCAACTTGTGAGTACCCATTACGCCAAACTGGATTCATTACATAAAAAAAAACTAGAGGTTTAGGACATAAAAGCTTGGGGGTTATAGTGCATCTCCTCTTTGGGACATTATATCCCCCAAAGAATGTTGACTTACTGGGATATTGAGAAAAAGCTGAGACGATGCATGAGGCACCTACAAACTACATCATGACTGAATATCTGAGGTCTGAAATTGAGGCATGATACATGAACTGGACTGCACTCGTAACTACTAGGATGCTCTATCTTGGAATAGTCATATTCATGAAACTTCAGATAATACGACAAGATGGAAAGATAGGGAAACCATATGAACTTGTTTGCCTGACTGCTAAATTGAATTCCTGGCTTTACAAACTAACTCATCCTGAAAACTTATACTCAACTGGAGCATTTCTTGACACTCTTTGTATAACGTTCTACTGACTTTAGGGAGCAAAGAAATCTTGGCATAGTATGAATAAGACATTTGAATGAGAATTCACCATATGGCTAAAATTCTATAATATGGGCATTAATAACTCTACCTACTGAAGTCTGAGCTGGACTAAATTCTCCCACTATGTTCAAGCCTACTCAAATCTCCAAAATGTAGTTAGCCACTTACACATCAACATGACATTCAAGACTATCATCATAACTACAACCTCTTGTAAACCAAGCATGCAACAATCTTTCCTTAACATGAGACATTTACTCTTTCTTATCTAAGCAACTATTCATCACTGGATTATTTCATATGAAGAGTTTACTGAAGGTTAAAACATGAGGACCTGAAGCATGATGGACACCATAATGAACTTGACAGTTGACTGAGGCCTGAGGAATAGAATATCAACCTCATGGATTTATCAAGAGATTTAGACTGAGGATATACATAATATAAATCTGAATTTAATTGATCATTAGGAGTATAGCATAAGTCATGGAAACTAAGCACACTGTAAGGCATGAGTACATGAGTCATGAGCTGCATGACCTGAGTTTGGAGTTTTGTATTCATGGAACATGATTCGTAACACCGAGTAAACTGGAAATGCTTATACTAGGAACTGTAAGCGTACATGATTTTTGATAATGTGCATGAATAGGAACTATGATCATAGAGCTGACATGTAAGGCATGAGTAGATATCATGATTGCTGAAGGGAAAAACTTTGCACTAAGGTAAGGACGAGTTGGGCATCAACATCTACCCTTGCTTTTATACACATATTGACATTACTACTAAAATCTAAAAGTATGACTTGGTTACTTGTTCTACCATTTCTCCCTTAGCTTAAAGTCGTTATTCTAAGTCTGTGAACCACTTAATCAACAAATCTAAACTAAACTCTCACCACTTTATTCTAGAGGTTGGGGAAGACATTGAGGAGGGCTCTACGAATATTTTGAGTCTGACATTAAAGTTGATGGCTATATAAGGTTTATAAAGAAAGTAAAGCCTCAAAATCTAACAAGGCATAAACGTAAAGAAGAAAGACTCATAAGTACCCTTAAATATATTAGGAGATCTTCCCTGGTCATAGAGAGACTGGAGTGCATAAAATCTATTCTGATGTTGACCACTAGTGGTATTGGAAGTGGAACCCTGCTGATTCTGGTGACCGCACTGAGTTGAAAGACAGTTGTATTGACCCTGTTGGCGTAAATCGTTTCCCCTCTGAGCCATGACTCAACACTCCCACAACCTATGGCCTGGTTTACCACATCTAAAAAATACATAATTGCCAACTCTATATGCACGTAGGTGATTTCTACCACATTCTTTGCAAAGTGGATGGGTACGACCACTGCTCACGCTACCCTACATTTTGGAACCTCGAACCCATCATGACTGTTATTCCTGAACTTTGGTACTGGCACACTAGCTGAGGATGGAGCTGGAACTAAAGATTTTGGATGAAACTGGGAACAGTTACGATTCTCTAACTTAAGCTGATTGAAATTAAAACTATCTATTCTAGCTCTCTTGTTTTCTCTCTTCTTCTTCTTCTTCTTCTTCTTCTTCTTCTTCTTCTTCTTAAGCTTCTACTCCTCAATCTGTTAAGCATGGACCATAATCCTAGTTATGTCCATATCCTTAATTAACATCGCAGTCCTACACTTCTTGACCACGCTATCAGATACCCCAGATACAAACTTACTTCTGGACTTATTGTGTAATGCCCCTAAATCTCATCCTAAGATGTCACACGGTACTTAAGGCTACAAGTAGCCCCAAGATAACCCTTTGAGCCTGCTACTAAGTCTAGAACTTACTTTGACTATCTTCAACTGTCTAGAGGCATGGGTTATAACCTTACCTCTTTGCATCAACATACAACCCAAACCAACTCTAGAGGTATCACAATACACCACAAAACTATCCGTACCATCGGGCAATGTTAACACTGGGGCTGAAGTGAGTCAAGACTTCAACTCTTGAAAACTCTTCTCACAGGAATTTGACCACAGGAACTTAACTTTCTTTTGGGTCAATCGAGTTATGGGAGAAGCAATAGATGAGAAACCTTCAACAAAATGATGGTAGTAGCTAGCTAGACCTAAGAAACTTCTAATGTCTGACGGAGCGATAGGTCTAGGATAATTTCTTATGGCTTCTGTATTTTAGGGATTAACTCTAATGCCTTCGGCTGAAATAATATGATCGAGAAAGGCTACTGACCTTAGCCAAAACTCACACTTACTGAATTTGGCAAGCACTTGGTGATCTCTAAGAGTTTGAAAGACAATTCTAAGATGATCTACATGTTTATCCACACTACGGGAGTACACAAAGATATCATCTATGAACACTACGACAAACATATCAAGATACTGTTTGAACACTCAATTCATGAGGTCTATAAAAGCTGCTGGAGCATTGGTCAACCCTAAAGACATGACTAGAAACTCAAAATGACCATAGCGGGTTCTGAAAGCTATCTTTGAAATATCACACTCCTTTACTTTAAGCTGATGATAGCTGGATCTAAGGTCTATCTTTGAGAAATAATTTGCACCTTGCAATTGATCAAACAGGTCATTAATTCTAAGAAGAGGGTATTTGTTCTTGACTATGACCTTATTAAGATGATGATAGTCAATGAATATACGTAAAGAACCATCTTTCTTTCATACGAACAGGACGGGTGCGCCCCATGGAGAAACATTGGGCCTTATGAAACCTTTATCTAGAATATCTTTGAGTTTCTCTTTTAACTTCTTAAGTTCTGTGGGTGCCATACGGTATAGAAGGATAGAAATAGGCTGTGTATCAGGAAAAAGGTCAATACCAAACTCTATTTACCTATTGGTAGGTACCCTAGGAGTTCTTCTGGAAACACATTCGGTTAACTATATTGATAGACTAAACTATTAGAGTCTCAAACTTAGTATCTTTAACTCAAACTAAATGATAAATGCAACCTTTGGAAATCAACTTTCTGTACTTAAGGTAAGATATGAAATGACTCTTAGAAGATACAGAATTTCCGGACCACTTAAAGATTGGCTCATCTGGGAATTGAAACTTAACCACCTGGGTATGGCAATTTGTAGATACATAATAGGAATAAAGCCAATACAAACCCAAAATAGATCAAAATTGACCATATCTAGCTCTATTAAATCTACAAATAAGACCTTATGAAGAACAGTAATAGAACACTTTTTGTAAACTTACTTAGCAATAACTAACTCTCTTATTAGGGTAGAAACCAGGATAGGGTCAGGGATCTTTTCAGAACTTATCTCAAAATTCATAGCAACTAATAGAGTCACATAAGAAAAACTTGACCCAAGGTTCAACAATACATACACATCAAAATAAAAGACACAAAGCATACCAGTAATAATATCCGGTGAATCCTCCTGCTCCTGGCAGGATCTAAAATCATAGAATCGATTATGGCACTGATCACCAGTAGTGCTAAATGAAGCACCTCGAGGAGGGGCTGCGCGAGCTACAGGAGCTAGTGCACTGGTAGCCTGAGTCTGGGAACGAATATCTCTATTCCCCTGTCTAGCTTGCGGACACTCTCTAAGTCTATGTCCCAACTTTCCACAACCAAAAAACCCTTTTGTTCGGCCAAACATTCATCGAGATAGGTTTTGACATACTTAGCATAGAGGGGATAATTGGGCCTGTTACTCACACTATTTTGAGATCTGGACATAGAAGACTTATTCCCTTGCTCCTGCCTATTTCTAGGCATGGGAGAACTGGTTGATAAAGATGTTGGTATATACAAATGATTATGAAACTGTGGAAGGTTCCCTTCATGGGATCTACTCTGGATATATACAAACTGCTTTGATCTAGCCCTCTTATGTCCTCTTACTCTCTATCTTTTCTTCATCTTTTCTACCTTAATCTGTTAAGCATACATCATTAGTCTAGAAAGATCCATGTCTCTATTGATCATAATAGTCCTACACTTCTTAACCGCCAATCTAGACACACCAGACATGAACTTACTCATACTAGATCTGGGGTCAGCTATCAAGTCAGGAGCATACTTAGATAACTGGTTGAACTTGAGGTAATACTCCTTTACTATCATAGATCCTTGCCTCAGGTTCATGAACTCTACTATCTTTATTTCCCTTATCTCAAGTGGGAAGAGCTTGTCTAAGAATACATCCTGAAATACCTGCCAAGTCATATGAGCTGCATTTTCTCCTCTACTCTTCCTCCACATCACTACCCAATCGTAGGAAACATCTTTTAAATAATAAGAGGCCAGTTCCACGCTCTCCTCTTCAGTTACATGCATAACTTGGGTGATCTTCTTCACTTCATCAAGATACAATTATGGGTCCTCACCTATTTTTGACCAAAAGAATTTGGGCGGGTTCATCCTCATAAAGTCATAAAGTCTGGCTGCGACTGCATTACCCCCTTGTTGATGCAGAACAGTAGCCTGATTATTGGCTTTTATAGTAGCAATCATAGCTTAGGCTAATATCTGAAAAACAACCCAAAATTTGGCATGAGACATATTCTCATTCAAGGGATCGATAGGTTGGGGTGGCTGGTTATCATTTCTATGGGCATTAGCTCTGTGGGGAGGCATTTTCTGTCATAAAAGAGCATGAGTTAATAGCAGATAGAGACAGCTGTAGGCACAATAGATTCTGAAAGAAAGAGATGACTTTTCCTAAAATATCCCATAGCCTTTTACTCATAGATGTGGTGCGCTTAACACCGATGATCAAGACTCTACGTAGCGCGTTTTGTCAGACTCCCTAGGAATCTCTAAACCTTAGGCTCTGATACCAAGTTTGTACCACCCTGAAATCTTATCTCAAGACGTCACACAGTGCTTAAGGCTACAAGTTGCCCCAAGCTAACCCTTCGAGCCTGGTACTAAGTACTTTAAAAAAATGAATTAAGTAGTAACTCTATATCATATCAAATTTGGGCTAAAATAACTGAAAAACATCTTTTGGATAATAAATACTGAACATCTGGAATTTCCAACTAATAGTTCAACAAGCCTCTACTTACTAAAGAACTAGAGAGTCATTGGGAAAAACCCCCAACTAACTCGAGATGAACTGAGAATAGTAAATGACTACTATCAAGACTAAAAATCAGAGAAAAATATCCTCGAACCATGACGACTCACTAATTATGGAAGTGTAGATAAAGGTACTCAAACATCACAGTCGTTGTTGAGACTGAGCACCTGAACATACATTATGAGACAATGTAGCACATAGAAATATATGTGGATCAGTACTTTGAGGATGTTCTGAGTATATGGTGGTGTATACAATAAGTAAACATTATCATTACTCTTTATAAAACCATGCACGCTGATATAAATGACTCACATAGCTTGAATAAATTTGAAATCTAAATCTTATAAATCATGAATAATGAAACATGTAGCATAAATCACGTGATTCATTATACTTAGTTCTAAAATCTATATTCTCCTCTTATTCTCAAAGCTTATAAGCAAAAAGAATCTTAAAACAAGAACTTTCAAAAATTATGCTTTTATCTTAAGGAGAATAAGACTTTGGAAACTCAAGGACTTGGGAACTTTAGTACTATAAATCTTTGGAGACTCTGGGAACTTAGGAGTTTCTTCTAACCGACATAAACCATATGAGCTAACATGGAGCCCAAAGTTTTGGCCACATTGGGGAGAGCTGTTCTACCCTTGCTAATGGAGCAGAACCTTAACTTTAGTGATCTCTATCTTAACCCACTAGGGGTAAATCATAATCATACGGTGGCTCATAGGTTTGAGGCATGAGACCTTGGAATCAAGCCCAACTCGGTGCTAAATACTACTCCCATATTTAGGTTCAGAACTTTTTGGAAATCCACCTTAAAATAGTAGAAGGATGTATAGAGGAAGAAAATTATACTTCTCTTTGCTTTAAATCATAAATACAGTGGATTCCTAGTTTACCTTAGGATTCAAAGATCAACCTTAATCCTTGAAACTTGGTAAATAGTCATCAAGGAGGCTTAAAATAATGATCTTCCTAAAATATCAAGGCTAAATCTTAGGGCTTAAAGCCCATGTTTCAAACTTATGTGAAAACATCAAAAGGTTCATGGTTGATAATGTAATTATTGGTAAATCAACTTAAAATCTTGAAAAACATTTGATCATGTGCATAAATATTCAAAAGTAGACATGTAACTCAATGTCCAAATCACTTAAGGTCTCAAAATCATGCAATTCGCAACATGGGGTATAAACCCTACCTTAAATTTCATGGAAATCATATCAAAATTCAGAAATTTGTAACTTAAAGTAAGTTTTTGGGCACAAGAATGAAAGAATTATTCTTGTTGAAATCCCACATACCTTTTTTTCTTGATTCGATGGAACAAGTTAACTTTTAAAGCCTCGAGAATGTTCTTGGAGGCTTTTCTTGAAGGTTCTTGAATGGTGATGTTTTGATTCTTGAATTTTCTTGAAGAAGGGTTTGAACCTTGTTCTTAAGGGTTGATCTTGAAAGGAACCTTAATTTTGATGCTATGGATAAATATGAAGTTATGTGCTTTGATTTGATGTAATTAGGTGTTAAAAGGGTGGAAAAGACCCCAATACCCCTTTAAAAATGGCTTTTAATCGCTAAATGAAGGTGCGGGACGATTTGGGCGACGACCCATCGCCCCAAGGATGGACCATCACTCAAACCGTTACTTTATGGCCAGAAAATGGGCTTACTGCCTCAGTTGCAACATTTTGGGCGATGGTCTATCGCAGGCGCGATGGTCCATCGGCCTTCCCGTCACACTTTGGTAGTCTGAATAACTCACTGTAAAATGACCATAACTTTTTACTTCAATATCGTATTTAGGCAAAATCAACATCATTGGAAAGATATCTGTTGGTAGGTCAGGAGCTCAAAAATTCATAGTATAACAAAAGATATGCTTGTTTGAAGTTGACTATACCAAAATCCTTCTAAAAAATTCAATCGATAAGGGATGTTTTGATTTTCCTAATAGCTAGGACATATTTGAGGCCTTAATACACACCAAATTTGATTATAAAACCACAATACACTATAATTTATTTCTCATTTGTTTGAAGTATAGTTCTACTATCGGTTGGAATTCTCGAGGTATTACATATTGTTTGCTACTACAGGGGGAGCATACCTGGATAACTGAGTAAACTTTAGGGAATACTCTTTCCCGCTCATACTGTCCTGCTTGAGATTTATGAACTCTATCACCTTGGCTTCTCTTATCTCTAAGGGAAAGAATCTATCTAGAAAAGCAGTAGCAAACTCTTCCCACTCTATGGGCTCTGCATCTATACCCCTGTCTACCTTTCATTGCTTAAATTATGTATTAGCTACATCTTATAGCTGATAGGTAGCTAACTCAGCACCCTCACTGGAAGTTACTCCCATGATGTCTGTGACTTTCTAAACCTGATCGAAGAACTCTTGGGGGTCCTCTTCTAACTTAGATCCTGAGAATAGGGGAGGGTTCATTTGGGTGAAATCCTGAATCCTGGCTACAGCAGTATTGGCCACTGGGTTGTCCTGAACAGTAGCTGGCCGTTCATTTTAAGCTGCTAATAAATTATCTAGAGTAGTGAATACAGCTCTGAATTCTGCATAGGAGACATGCTCGTCCAGAGGATCTATCTGAACGGGATGAGGTACTGACTAATTTTTGCTTCTTTTTTCGTTAGCCCTTTTAGGAGGCATGTTCTATAATCGGAAGGAAGAAAAGGATTAGACTGAGAGTTTAACTTGAGATCATACTCACTCGCACAACATGAATATTGAAAGAAGGGAAAATTTTCCTAAAACATCTTATAACCTCTTGTCCATAAGTGTGGCGCGCTACACACCCATGCATAAGACTCTACTAGATGCGGCTTTTAGACTCCCTAAGACTCTGTTGAACCATAGGCTTTGATACCAAGTTTGTAACTCCCCGAGTCTATAACCCAGATACTACACGATGCTTATCATCCCGAAGGACCACAAGCTAACCCATGATTGATATCTGCTGTGAGCACTGAATAATAATACTAAAATAAATGTGAAAAATAGGCTGAAATACCATAAGGTTAAAAACATCTGAATATACTAATAAAATATATCGTCTGTGATAATATTTGTAAACTGAATACTGACTGAAAACTAGTTCAAAAAGCCTCTAATCTGAAACTGTCTGAAAGTGGAGTTGATGGGACAAGCCCCCAACTAACTCTAAACTACTAAACTACTGATAAATTAAAATGCGAAAATAAAAGCATATCCTCGATAGATGAGGACTCACTACTAAATCTGCGACTGCTGAATGGATCTGTCTAAGATCAGTCGGGAACTTGAGTGTCCGAACCTATGATATAAAATATCATAGCGTAAGAAAATATGCGCCAGTACGTGGGATTGTACTAGTATGCTAGATGAGGTAAGGCTGAATGCAAGTGTTCTTATGCATGAACAATAACTGACTGGATGATAAAGTGTAACTGAATATTAGAGTATGTGGATAACTGATACTACGAAAATCACTGAGTATGCAATACTGTACATATACGTATAGGCTGTAACTGAGCTTTTATGAAGCTGAGTACTGAGTTTTGATAATTGAGTAACTGATATCTAAAGTTACTGATAACTAATTTACTGATATTGATTGACTGTGTTTGACAGTCCTGATTCTGTAAGGCTGAACTGAGTTCTAAACTGAAGACTAAAACTGAAACCGTGGGAGGTAATCATCTAACCGACATGCCCCAAATAAGATAAAATAACTGAGTTGGGGTCCAACCTGTGACCCCAGTAGGAAGGGTGTTAGATTCGTGCCATGAACATAAATTCAATTCAACTAAATCATGAAAATCATAAATACACAATCTTTGTATTTTGGAAAAGGATTCTTAGACTTCATGGGTGAAAGGAATCCATGAATAAACACCTAACATACCTTGGAATGTTAATTCTTGAAGTTGTTTTGAGGAATTCTTGAGCGTGACCTTGGATTCTTAAACTAGGGTTTTGCTAATTTGAGAGAGAGAGCTCGTTGATTTGGGTAAAAACTATTAAACAATGAGCTTAAAGCATTTTTAGGGTTTAAATACCACACCTGGGTGGATTAAAATTATGGGAAAGGACCAATTAAAACCTGGACGAAACTTTGGATTTTCATAAAAAATTTGTGAAATTAGCCCCTGGCGTAACGCGACACAATCGCGGTCCCTTACTGGATACTGAAAACTAAGAACTGGGACATTGGTCAGACGCGCTGGAATTATGGTGCCCTTTTGATTTCAAATTTTGACCTTAGCGCGATGCGCCATGATCGCGTTTCCTTACTGGAATTGGACAATTCTGAATTTGATTTGTGGCGCGACGTGGTCATGTTGCGAAGCTTTACTATTAATTGCCAAATGCCATTTGGCCTGGCTCTGCGACGCGCCAAAGTGCCAGTTGGCACACTTCTTTACAAAAACGGCCATAACTCTTTGCCCGGGTGTCAAATTTGGGTAAACATTATATTGTTGCCTAAGCGAACTAAATTTCCTACACAAAGGTAGACTCTAAACGGAAAAATACAATGTATTTCAAAATTTTTACGTAGGATAACTTATGGACTAAGGGTTAATTTAAGCTAGAAAAATATGGGGTATTACATGAGCTTCAACCATTCTTGTAAGAACACTTACTCAACTCTTTATATTACTTTTGAGCTAGATGGTATACCCCACAAGTATACAATCCCATGGGCTATATGGAATCATCTATTAACTCGTCAGCCAAGCCCCCTAGCTGAGTTTACCGCAAGGATAGGAATGTCTAGTTTGGAATACCTTTGCTTAAAGCAAGTATACAATGATCATCCATATTTTAGGACAAGATTAATCTCAAATTGGCAAAATGTGATTTTGGGAAATGAGTTATCTGAACTTGTGCCTTCTTCGGGTAACCTTCTAACTCTCTTAGAGCCTAATTTTAGGAATTTAAAACATACATCTTTCTCAAAACATGGTTTGAAGTCTGAAAAGTCTGTAGTCTAGTCCTGTTTGAGTTTTTTATGGCATTTGTCTGATTTGATCATCATACCAAGACTTGCAAGTCATATAAGCCATATCATATCATATCTTAGTTCTTTCATTCAAAACATATTATTTGAAGATCAAAATATCTAAACACTTTAAGAGAGTTCTTATTTTAAAACATATGAAACTCATGCAAAATACTCTCTTTTCAATACTTTGACAAAGTATGGTCATCTCTTTCATCAATCATATGCAATTTATATTTTAGGATACAAGAGCATTTATAAATTAATAAAAATACCTTCTTATAGGATCATAAAGTAAGGCAAACCTACAATTAATAATGAAACATTTCAATTCAGGCTTTTAATCACTCATATAAACAACCACCACACATTAAGACAATGGATTTCATAACAAGAGAGGAGTTTCAAAAATCATACTCTCATATAACTTCTCAAAACTCATAACATTCATACACATGAATATAATTCAAGTTTAGGAAAAAACCCCATAGTTTAAACAAGATTTCATCATAAAATAGGGTTCCCAATGCATGCTCTTTAACAATTTCAAAAGTCATAATACATAAATACATATATACTCTACATCTTGTAAAAACATTAAATCTTACACCCATGAGATTTAGGATAGTCCCACATACCTTGAAATCAAAGAGAGCATTGGGAAAATTGGTCCTTGAATCTTAAAATCCTCAACCCTAGGTAGTTTCTCCTCTCTTGATTTTGGAGAGATGATTTGGGTATTTATAAAGACAATGTCACGTTTATAAGGCCTTAATTTCATCCAAAGAGGGTTAGGAATGGTTATGGGATGATAAAAGACTTTTATACCATTAAAATAAATCAAACGAAATACTGTTTGATGCTCCGGAATGGAATTGCATTGCATGGAAAAGAAAACCTTAGGATTTACGTCGCATGGACAAAAAAAAGCTGAGGCTGTGTGCTTTGAAATTGACGTAAGGCACATGGCCATCGCATACCCTGAATAGTGTCTCATTCAAACACTCAAAACTTTTGACTTCGGACTCAGATTGATGAATGGTCGAGGCATTGGAAATAAGACTCAAAGGGATTTAATTTGAGATATAGTCGGCCACAAAATATTCATATACAAGGAGAAATGGCCGTTGGGGAAGTTGATCCATGCAAAATCATCAACTAAAAGTCAATAGATAGGAAAGTTCTCAACTTAACTTTGAGCTAGGAGATGTTTGAGACTTATATTCCTCTCTAAAGATGTTCCCGCACTAAGAAAATATTATTTAGAGTTATTTCTAACTAGAAACCATTGGATTTGGGTATATATACATCGAAAAGACGATTCAACTTTAGCCCAAAAAAGCAGGGTGTTACAAGTAATTAGTTTAGCCTACATGGTAGAGTTAGCAATTATAGTTTCATTCTTAGATTTCCAACAAACAACACCATCACACAAAGTAAAAATATAGCCAGTAGTAGAAAAGGAATCATCAGATAAAGTATTCCAATCAGCATCACGAAAGCCTTCAAGTACAGTAGGTTATTTTTTATAGAACAAACCACACAGTTAAATATCTCATTACTCTCATTATAACATGCAAATATTCACTATCTTTCTTGGTAATAAACCTTCTAAGTACTCTTACTACATATGCAATATCAGGCCTATTTCTAATCAATCGCATATCTCAAACTCCCAATCATGCTAGCATATTACTTTTGATTTATTACATTATTTTCACTTTCAACAGGAAATAAGTGAACACTAGAATCAAATGGAGTTACAACATGCTTGCAATAAAAAAAATTATATTTTTTTCAAAATTTTCTCAACATAATGTGACTAGTCAAGAAAAATTCCATCATATGATCTAGTAATTTTTATTCCTATAATAAAATTTGCCTCACCAAGATCTTTCACATCAAAATGGCTTCTAAGAATAGTTTTAGTTTCACCAATAATATTCATGTTAGAGCCAAAGATCAATAAATCATAAACATAAAGGCAATTAATAACATGAGTATTATTCCAAGACTTATGATATATGCACTTAGCATATTTTTTTTTTTAAACCCATTATTAATCATCCAGTAATCAAACTTTTCATGCTATTGCTTTGGTTTCTGTTTCAATCTATAGAGAGATTTAGTAAGTTTACACATGTAATGACCCGGGAGTACACCCTAGTCACCACACGTGCTTACAGTCCCGAAAGACCACAAGCTAATCCATGAGCTGGTACCTGCTGTGAGCACTAAATAAAACTGAAATCAAAAGATTTATTTTGAGAAATTTAACTGAAATCACTATAATGTTTAAGTCAAAATTCTGATGATCTCTGTAAAACAACACTGATAATAACAACTAAAAGCTGACTAACTATCTGCACTAGTCTGAAATCCTCTAACTGAATAACTGAGGAGTTGATAGAACAAGCCCCCCAACTAACTCCGATTGTCTGCTAAAACTAAAAAAACTGAAATAACATAAATGGTCCTTAGAATATGAGAACTCATTGCTGCTGCTGCTAATGGTGCGCTGGGATAACAAGGTATGACGGGAGCCTAAGCGTCCGAACCTGTGATATGAATATCATAGTGCAAGAAATGGGTATGCGATCAGTACTTTGAATTTACTGATATGCTAAATGAGGTTATGCTAATATGCATGGTTTTATGTGCATTCATAATAACTGACTGAATGTAGAGCATGAAGTGCTGAGTAAAAATGCATAAATTTTGTAAAGACTGAGAATGCATGACCAAGCATAAAAACATATTCTAAATATAGTCTGAAAACTGAAATACTGAGTACTGATAAATGAGTAACTGATATCTGTATATTATGGCCAAGCAAAACTGAAACTAAATTACTAAGTTGAATACTGGACTGAGACTGTGGGAGCTATCATGTAACCGACATAAACCATGTGAGCTATCATGGAGTCCAATGTCTGACCCACGTTGAGAAGGGTTGTTCTATCCTTGTTATCGGAATAGAACCTGAACTGAAGTGATCACTAAACTGAGCCCATATTGGGCAAAGGGGAACACTCTTTGGAGAGGACCTTATACCTATGGTGGTACGTAGTTTCTGAGAAAGTAGGATGTGCTGAACCTACACTTCCCACTTAGTGCTAAATCCTACTCTCAATTGAAAGACACTAAATTACTATCTGGTGCATGCACTAATAACTGATAAGCTCAGGTCATGGTATGTTAACAATGAAAGTGCATACAGATTCTGAGGTAATTATTAACAATTATGATGACTAATTGGATGAAAAGACTCATGGTTTATCTGAAAATATTCTAAAAAAACTAAAACTATGTAAATAGCTAAATTTTGTGTATTTATAATCTCAGGACTCGATAACAATAATAGAAATATCATACTAAAACTTTGAGGACATGATATGTAAGCATATATTCAAAATTCATTCTTGTAGGCATTTCATCAAACACTTGCAATGCATGGTCTAAGCTAAGTATGGGATTAATTTTAAAAACTTGTAGTAATAGCATGATTTTAATAATAAAATCATCAATTAAGGCTTAAATCAATGAAAAACACCATTCAAACATGTGGGTTTTAATAACAACAATAATTACGTATAAACATGGTATAGAATCGAAATTCATGGTTAAAAATCATAATAATCTTGTAAAATCATAAATTTGTATTTGAAATTGGGCTCTTGGACTCCATGGGTGAAAAGGACCCATGGATGAACATCTAACATACCTTAAAACCTTGATGTTGAAAGAGAATTAACTTTTATTGAACGTTCTTGGATTGGGAATTATAATTTCTTGGTTTTCTTGAAGAAGGGCTTGAATCTTGTTCTTGGGAGATGATCTGGAGAAAAAACCCTAATTTTCCTATTCTTAAAGAGTAGAGAGGATTATGAGTGATAAGAAACTGATATTTTATGTATGTCTGTTATCACCATAACAAATGGTTATTCGATAATATTTACCTGAGGTTTAGGCTCATATTTTTGAAATTTGCAAATTTGAGAAATATGCCGACTTTTGCCATAGACAAAGCATGGTCCCTTTTCTTGAACATGTTGATTTTTTAATTGGTTATTTCTACCATTATTGTCCTTGGGATGTCTACCATCATTTTTCTTGAATTTTTTTTTCTTTGACTTCAAAGTAGTATTTTTGTTAGTTTCAGGGGCAACATTATTTGAAGTAGTTAAATTTACATTTGGTGTGATGTTATGCTCTTTTGTTTGCAAATTCATCTTGACCCCTTTCTTCTTCTTTCATGTGAATTCTCATTATCAAAGTTTCAAGAAAAGTTTTGTTTTGCTTGTGGCGCATAGGCTCTTGAAATTCCTTCCAAGAAGGAGGAACAACAACGGCGACAATAACAACATACCTAGAATATTCCCACCAAGTAGGGTCTGGGGAGGGTAAGTGTACACAGTTCATATCACTACCTCAAATCTGAGATAGAAAGAAGAAGTTTATCTATTATGTCACAAACAATAAGGTTATCTTAAATTTTGACTTCTTCAGACCTCAACTCTCCAATAATCATTATGACGTCTTGAGCTTGGTCTACCATTGATTTTTCAACCACTATTTGGAATAAAAAATCTGCTAGTGGTATACTTTTTCTCTCCAACCTCCTTAGTGTCATACTTACTTTGCAATGCTTTTCAAATTTTCTTTGCACTAGAGTTAGTTCTAGCATAATAATCATAACAGTTATTAGATAGACAATTAAGTAAAAAATACCAACATTTGTAGGAGTCACCATCGTATATTTCAACTTTCTCTTAAAGAAAAATGAGTTCTTCATCACTTATGAAAGAGTTATCTACTTTGATTGGATTCTTCTCAGTTAACACATAAGAGACATTGAAAAGACTTAAGTAGAAAATCACTTTACCCTTTCACCTTTTGAAAAGAGTATCATTGAACTAGAATGGCTTGTTAAGATCTTCTGTCTTGACATCCGCATATTTTTTAGTTGTTGCCAATGAATATCCTTAAAATTGTTGGTGAAATTACAAAAATATTACAATTGAAAAATTAAAAGTGAAGAAAAATAAAAAGTTATCTTCTTCTTCTTTAGCTGAGGGGCAGATATCTTGCTCTCTTTAAGGAGATTCAAGCCCACTGCAGCAAATAGTTTCATAGGTCCAGCAGTAATCTTCTTAATTTATTCCTTCTAGGATACAATAGCCTTATCATAAAGAACAACTCAACAACTCTGAACAAGAATTGAGTTCAAAAATCCATAAAAAGAACAACTCCCTTCAATTAATAAACTCTTTTTTTACTAACTTTTGTGAACTCTATATTATCTTATATATCCCAAAATCATGTAAGACCACCTCTATTTATAGGTGAAGAAATCTTCCATGCAATGAATAGAAAGAATAAATGAGAAGATAAATAGAACAGAGGTTACAAAGGTTACAAGAGTTACAACATATTAAGAGTTAGATAATGGAGGAATAAAGAGTAGAAGTTACATGAAACTTATATCCACATTTTACCACCACTAACTATGTATTAAAGACA
>NC_061116.1:198892266-198921655 GCF_002878395.1 Capsicum annuum | reverse complement strand
TTTTTTTTTTTTTTCAGTTTTAGAAGTGCAAAAGTCATTTGAGGATATTTGACTAATATAATATTATTTTTTTAATTTTCAAGAAAGTGGAGATGGATTGTTTCCCATGTGAAGTTGTATACACGAGCCAACTAGCAAAAGGTGATCACCAAAGCTGCCCACTTTATGGTTTGGAAGCAGAAAGGGTGGACTATCTTTTCATCCATTGTGAATATACATCAAAGGGATGAGAAATACTATTCCACTGGCAGAGGATAGATAGACAATCAATAATTTGGACAGCGGGTATCTTTGAGGGGCTCCCTTTCTCCTATTACTCAATGAAAGAACAAGGGCAGGACCCTTTTTCTTATTATTGACCATACGATCATCATGTGAAATATCAAAATTGCCCATGACATTATTGTACCCATATGAACCTCTACATTCTAATCGATCTTTTAAGATGGAGTTAGGAGTAATTTGGCTTTCTTCATCGATCATATCAAAGGTGTCCTAATTACTCATATTATTGTGTCGGTTCGTATCTTCACTAGACTGAGCGCATATATGTTCCATTTTCTTTGCTGCCACTAAAGGTTCACTCCTCTCTTTTTATTTTATTACTACTATAATTTACCATAATATAATACTAAGAACAACTAATTTTTTCTTTTTCATTTCTTATTGTAGGAACTTTGTCAAAGTAAATGATATGTAGAAGAGTAAGAACTCAAGCTCAACATCAAAGTCAAGTATTTTGAAGTTTTTTTAGTGTAACTGCTTCTTCAATTTTTGGTCTAAGTATCAATTTCTTTTGTTGTAAATTTTGTAATTCTACATATGTTTTGGAGGTGTGAATGTGATCCCAAATCTCTTATATTTTCTTTATCTAAGGAGAAATGCTCAATATTGAGAAACTTATTCTTTTAGGCCATCAAAGTCTACCTATCACCAACTCAATTAAAGTGGGTAATAGTGATGAAATTTTCTCATGTCATGGAGTTGTATTGGAAGGAGATAACACAAAAATTAAATCTTGGAGTTCCTAACTAATCTATCATAGGTGTTTCTCCGAATAATATAGTTATCGGAGAGCTAAGAGAAAAGAGGAGCTGAGAAACTCAACAATGTAAACACGTAATTTTGTCCCTCCTAAAAAATAATTTTTACATATTTACCTACCCTACCCTTACCTTACCCCTACCTATCCTCTACCCCTACCTTATCCCACCCACTATCTGATAATCCCAACAACTCTTTGACTCTACCCACTGCTCAGCCAGCACCACCTGCAGCACCTGTGTTCGTGGCTCCACCACCATCTGAAGCTCCAACTTATACTGTGCGTCCAATAATTATACTCCCCCGACCTGCCAGTGAACCAATGCCTAAGGCTCAGCAACATGCTCCGGAGCCTACCTTAAAGATGAATGATTTGTATTATTACAATCACCCTCCTACATTTTACGTTGATACAGAGAACCTTGTTGTAGCCAAATAACAGGAAGGCATATTGCGTAAATTGATGAGTTTGGAATAGGAAATTTAGTGCCCCAAAAATGGGTTACGAGACGTCACACGGTACTCAAGGCTACAAGTAGCCCCAAGCTAACCCTTTGAGCCTGCTACTACCTCTAAATGCTTAAATTAAGATACTAAGAGCTACATAATGAAACATATCACATCTTGTCTAACTGAAATATGAAAGAGTACTGTGAAAGTAATAAAATAGTGAATGTCAAAATATACTGACAATCTAGTCTTACAACGACTCTACTACTCAATAAACTAGAGAGCCATTGGACAGATCCCCAACTCACTTGAACTAAACTGAAAGCAATAAAAAATCTATTAGAAATACTGAAATATCTGTAGCTAGATCCTCGAACCATGAGGACTCACCACTGTAGAGATGTAGACAAGGTACTTGGGAATCACTGACGAGGCTGGGACCGAGCACCTAAACATACATTATGAGGAAATGTAGCACACAGACGAGTATGTGGATCAGTACTTGGGAATGTACTGAGTATATGGGGGTGCATGCAATATATATATATATATATATATATATATATATATATATATATATATATAATATCACAAGTTTTTAAATTATACATCTCAATTGTAAATAGCTCATATAGCTCGATGAAAACTAAAATCGGAGATCATACATAATGAATAGGAAAGCATAAAATCTAAATGTTATGAGCCATTACACTTAATTTAAATATCAATGTTCTTCTCTTGTTCTCAAATCAAATGAGCTAAGTGAAATATGAAGCATAGTCTGCATAGTAAATCTGCATATAAATTCTTTTAAATCAGTAAACTGTTCTAGGAATGAGGGACATCTATTTGGAAGGTTCTTCTAACCGACATGTACACCATGTGAGCATCCATGATGTCCCACGACTTTCCCTCATAAGGTTAGGGTCGTTCAACCCTTTCCATCGGAATAGAACAATCTCATATCAGTGATCACTATCTCAATTATCCACGTATAGTGGAAATGAATATCTCAACCTATGGTGGCACGTAGTTTTTGGGTATGAAACCATAGTAACGTACCCAACTCGGTGCTAAATACTACTCCCAATACTATGCTCAAAAATCTCAAGAAAATCCACTTTAAAGAAATCTAATATGTCATAAGAAAATCAATTATAAAGCCTGTAATCTCTTTCGTAAAGTGGATTTTTAACTCTATGATGACCAAAAGGTCAAATCTTTCTAAATTGTTTCTAAATAATCAAGACGTGGGTGCATATAGCATATCAATTCTCAAAACATCAATTTCGATGAAGGTTCCAAGACCCATATAGGAATACTTGATTAAAACATTTCAAGATTCGTGCTTTATATCATAAACATGCATAATCTATATGGAAATCTGGAAATTTCAGTTTTAAGTATAATAATAACATCAAACTCATGGAATTTATCTTCTAGGCATTGAAAAATATCATAATCTCATGAACAACAACATAGTATATAAATTAATATTTCGAATTCATAGTAAAACATGTAAAATCATATATCTTCATAAATACATACAAATTTTGGGCACAAGAACGAAAGGAGTGTTCTTGTTCAAACCCCACATACCTTGAATTTGAATTTTTGGATGAACTCTTAACTTCGGAACTCTATTCGTGAAACTAATGGGTGCTTCTTGTAGCCCTTGCAATGGGGATTCCGAATCTCGATAAATTATTGACAACCTATGGATGAATCTTGAGATATTGGATCTATAGGTTTTGAAACCCTAATGAATGTTCTTGAGAAATTTTAATGAAAGTATCAATAGAATGGTGATTTGGGGGCTTGATTTCATGTCTAAGAGGAAAAAAGGATGGAAAATACCAACTTTACCCTTAATGAGACGGAGAAAAAAAGATAAAAACTGGGCACAAAGGCTGTGTAAAAGGCGGTGCCCAGGCTAGAGGCTTCGGGAACCAAGGAGGCGCCTTTGTTAGCTCCTTTGCCAAGCTGGGTGGCGCCTCACCAACACCTTTAGCTATTGGTTTGGCACCCCAAACGTGCCCTAAACGAATTTTGAAAATTCCAAAACTCACTCGAGATACATTACTACCTTTCCCCATCACAACGCAACAAAAAAATCAAGAAACAAAGGTCGGGAAGGTTGCAAAATAATTCACCGAAGTTCAAAGTTTTAAAAATGAACTAAGTGTTGAACACTTAGCTAAAATTCTAAGTGTTAAGCTTCTTTTGACTTGTTTTGAAGACCTTAATGATGAGGAAACTTTACGGGGTCTTAAAATATCTCCCCCTTGGAAACATTCGTACTCGAATCTCTTTAGATAGTCTAAGAACACAGAGAAAACTGAGGATGCACAGCTGAAACATCTTGCTACACTGACTTTAGTTTATTCTAAACTTCCAGATACTTCATAGAATGCGTAACTCATAATAAGAATGTCTATACAGCTGCAACCTTGATTAGAAAGGGACTAAATTAAGAAAGAATAGTACCTTTGGCTTGGTCTGAACTTGCAGAGAAGAGGTGCGGGTGCTTGGATCTCATATCTTCTTTGGCTTCCCAAGTAGCACCCTCAATTGACTGGATTTGCCACAGGAGTTTAACCAAGGGGACTTCTTTGTTCCTTAGTCTACAGACTTGGTAATATAAGATCTCAACTGGAATCTCATCAAATGAAAGACTATTTTGAACATCTACGCTTTCTAAAGGATCTA
This sequence comes from Capsicum annuum, assembly GCF_002878395.1. Taxonomy (NCBI): domain Eukaryota; kingdom Viridiplantae; phylum Streptophyta; class Magnoliopsida; order Solanales; family Solanaceae; genus Capsicum; species Capsicum annuum. The sequence continues at coordinate 198,917,452 of NC_061116.1, read as the reverse complement.
CAACAATGGAATCACCAATGTGCTTCTTACGCATGGAAACATGAAAGATAAGATGGACAACTGACAACTCTGTAGGAAACTCAATCTCATAGGCTACTTTCCTAACATGACTTAGGATTCTATAGGGACCAACATAATGGGGACTAAGCTTCCCCTTCTTCCCAAACCTCTTCACCCCTTTCATGGGCAAAATTTTCAGATACACTAAGTCACTATCTTCAAAATCAAGATCCCTCCTTCTCACATCTGCTTAGGATTTTTGATGACTTTGAGAGGTCTTCAACTTTTCTCTAATTAGCCTGACTTTATCCATAGCCTCAAATACTACATAAGGTCCAATCACAACAGCTTTACCCACTTCGAACCAACCTATGGGTGATCTACACCTCCGACCATACAAAGCCTCAAATGGTGCCATATGGATAATAGAGTGATAACTATTGTTATAAGAAAATTCTATCAATGGTACGTGCTCATCCCAACTACCTTTGAAATCAAGAGTACATGCTCTCAACATATCTTTCAAAGTTTGAATGGTCCTCTCAGCCTGTCCATCTGTTTGCGGATGGAAAGCAAAACTCAAATGCACTTGGGGGTACCAAGAACCCTTTGAAAAGACCTCCAAAACTGCAAAGTGAATTGAGTACCCCTATTCAAAATAATAGACAAGGGAACTCCAGCAATCTGACTAATTCCTGAATATACAATCTAACATAATCCTCAGTTGTATAAGACGTATGCACAGGCAAGAAATGCGATGACTTAGTCATCTTATAAACCACAAACCAGATGGAATCATGATGGCATCGGGAAAGAGGTAAAACAGTTACAAAATCCATATTCACCTTTTCCCACTTCCTAGTAGGACAAGTAAACTCTTGCATCACACCACTAGGTCTTTGGTGCTCTACCTTAACCTGTTACCATGTTGCATATTTTCCCACAAACACTGCTATATCCTTCTTCATACCACTCCACCAATAAACTTCCCATAAATCGCGGTGCATCTTGGTAGCACCGAGATGAATGAAATATCGGACACCATGCGCTTCAGCCATAACTCTCTGCCTCAGATCATCAATATCAGGAATGCACAGTTTACCCTACAATCTTAGCACACCATCTCCCCCTTGGGAGAAAACCTCCACCTTTTTATCCTTGACTGACTTCTTCAGTTTGACCAAACTAGCATCTAATCTTACTTTCCCTTCACTTCCAAAACTAAGGAGGATTCAAAACTACTTTGCACTAACATACTCCCTTCGGCGGAATCAAGCAACCTAACCCCCAATCTAACCAAACAATGCACATCACGAGCTAACTTCTTCTTACCTTTTTCTACATACGAAACACTACCCATAGATAACATGCTAAGGGCATCTGCCACTACATTGGCCTTGCTCGGATGATACAACACACTCATATCATAATCTTTCAGCAATTCTAACCACTTTCTCTGTCTAAGATTCAACTCTTTCTGAGAAAACACATACTGAAGGCTCTTATGATCAGTAAACATATCAACATGAACACTATAAAGATAGTGCCTCCAGATTCCCAAAGCAAAGACCACAATAGCTAATTCAAGATCATGAGTTGGGTAATTTTTTTCATGGGGCTTCAACTGTCTAGAGGCGTAGGCTATAACCTTACCTTTCTGCATCAACACACAACCCAAACCAACTCTAAAAGTATCACAGTACACCACAAAACCATCAACACCATCAGACAAAGTCAACACAGGAGCTGAGGTGAGTCGAGTCTTCAACTCCTGAAAACTCTTCTCACAAGATTCTGACCATAGGAACTTAACTTTTTTTGAGTCAATAGGGTCATAGGGTACACTATAGAAGAGAAACCTTTAACAAAATGGCTGTAATAGCCAACTAGACCCAAGAAACTCCTAATGTCAGATGGAGAGATAGGTCTAGGCTAATTTTTTACAACTTTTGTCTTTTGAGGATCAACTCTAATGCCTTCAGCTGAAATGATATGACCCAAAAAAGAAGCCGACCTTAGCCAAAATTCGCACTTGCTGAACTTGGAAAATAATTAGTGATCTCTCAGAATTTGCAAGACAATTTGGAGATGGTCCGCATGGTCATCCTCACTATGAGAGTATTCAAGAATATCATCTATGAACACTATGACAAACATATCAAGATATTGTTTGAACACTCGATTTATGAGGTCCATGAAAGCTACCGGAGCATTGATTAGCTCGAAAGACATGACAAGAAACTCAAAATGACCATAATGGGTTTGAAAAACTATCTTCGGGATGTCACACTCCCTTACTTTAAGTTGGTGATAGACGGATTTAAGGTCTATCTTGGAGAAATAACTTGCACCTTTTAACTGATCAAACAGGTCATCTATTCTCAGAAAAGGATACTTGTTTTTAACAGTGACTTTATTAAGATGATGATAGTCAATGCACATACGCAAAGAACTATCTTTCTTTTGTATGAATAGGACAAGTGTGCCCCAAGGTGAAACACTGAGCCTTATAAAACCCTTATCTAGAAGATCTTTGAGTTGCTCTTTCAACTCCTTAAGCTCGAAAGGTGCTATACTATAAGAAAAAATAAAAATAGGCTATATGTTGGGAAGAAGGTCAATCCCAAACTCTATCTCTCTATCGGGAGATACCCTTAAGGGATCTTCCAAAAAAACATCAGGAAATTCATTAACTATGTTGACTAATTGAATAGTCGGAGACTCAGAATTTGTGTCTTTAAGTTTAACTAAATGATAGATGCAACCTTTGGAGGTTAGCTTTTTGGATTTAAGATAGGAAATGAAATGACTCTTGGGAGACACTAAACTCTCCGACTACTCAAAGACTGGTTCATTAGGGAACTGAAACTTAACCACACTGGTATGACAGTCTATAGATGCATAACAAGAGTGAAGCCAGTCCATACCCAGAATAACATCCAAATCAACCATGTCTAACTCTATTAAGTCTGCAAGCATGACTCTATGAAGGACTGTAATAGGACACTTTTTGTACACTTTCTTATCAATAATTGATTCACCAACCGGGGTAGAAAATATAATGGGTTCGGAGATCTTTTCAGAGTCCATCTCAAAATTTACAGCAACCAATGGTGTCATATAAGAAAAACTTAACCCAGGGTCTAACAACATATAAACATCAAAGTGAAATACACGGAGCATACCAGTAACAACATTGGGAGAATCCTCCTACTCCTAGAGAGATGGTAGGGCATAAAATCTATTCTGGCACTGACCGCCAGCAGTACTAGAAGAAGCGCCCTGAGGAGGGGCTGGACGGGCTAAAGGGGCTGGAGCACTAGTAGTCTAAGTCTGAGGGCAAACATCACAGTTCTCCTACCTGGCATGTGGGCAATCTCTAATACCGTGACCCTCCTGGCCATAACCAAAGCAACCCTTCTGGCCCCCAAAAATCTACCCCCATAGTCCTTACCACACTTAGTGTATAGGGGACAGTTAGGCTGGTTACTCACAGTGTTCTGGGATCTGGACATATTTGATTAATTTCCCTACTCCAGCTAGCCTCTGGGTATGGGAGCACTAGCAGATGAAGGCACTGTCATAGATGAATGACTTTAAAACTGAGGGTGGTTCCCTCCATATGATCTAGTCTAACCATACTCATGCTGCTCTGATCTAGCCCTATTGTTCTCTCTTACTCTATCCCTCTTTTTTATCTTATCAGTTTTAATCTGGGCATATAGCATCAACCTATCAAGATCCATATCCCTATTCAGCATAGCTATCTTGCACTTTTTTAGCACCAAACTAGATACTCTAATCACGAACTTACTCATACTAGATCAAGTGTTAGAAATCAAATTAGGAGCATATTTAGCCAACTGATTAAACTTAAGGCAGTACTCCTTTACCGTCATAGAGCCCTATCTCAAGTTCATAAACTCCTTTACTTTTGCCTCCCTCATCTATAGAGAAAAGAACTTATCCAGGAATACATCCTGGAATACTTTCCAAGTCATATGAGCAACATCCTTACCTTTATTCTTCTTTCATGCACCAACCCAGTAATAAGTAATGTCTTTCAACCTATAAAATGTGAACTCCATACTTTCTTCCTCAGAAATATGCATCACTTGTGTGATCTTCCTTATCTCCTCAAGATATAACTGTGGATCCTCTCTTGCCTTAGACCCATAAAACTCTGGCAGATTCATCTGCATGAAATCATGAATCCTAGCAGCAGCTAAATCACCTCTCTGCTGATAAGGAACTACAATCTAATTATTAGCCTTTTCCTGAAAAGCTACTTGAAATGTAGTATGAAAGACATTTGCGTTCAGAGGATCAGCAGCTGGGGTTGCTCGTTATTATTTCTGCGGCATTTGCTCATTGGGGAGGCATTTTCTAAAATAAGAGAGCACAAATTAATAGCTGAGAGAGACAACTTTAAGATCGATAGACTCTGAAAGAAAGAAACAACTTTTTCCTAAAATGTTTTATAGACTCTTGCTTATAGATATGGCGCGCTACACACCGATGATCAAGACTCTACTCAACGTGTATTGTCAGATTCCCTAGGACTCCTTAAACCTTAGGCTCTGATACCAAGTTTGTAACTCCCCAAAAAGGGGTTCCGAGATGTCACACGGTACTCAAGGCTACAAGTAGCCCAAATCTAACCCTTTGAGCCTGCTACTACCTCTAAATACTTAAATCAAGATACTGAGAGCAACATAATAAAACATATCACATCCTGTCTAACTAAAATATAAAAGAGTACTGTGAAAGTAATAAAATACTGAATTTCTAAATATACTAACAGTCTAGTCTGACAAAGCCTCTACTACTTAATGAACTAGAGAGTTGTTGGACAGATCCCCAACTAACTCAAACTGAACTGAAAGCAATAAAACATCTATTAGAAATACTAAAATATCTGTAGATAGGTCCTCGAACCATGAGGACTCACCACTGTGGAGATGTAGAAAAGGTACTAGGGAATTATTGACGAGGCTGGGACTGAGCACTTGAACCTACATTATGAGGAAATGTAGCACACAGATAAGTATATGGATCAGTACTTGGGAATGTACTGAGTATATGGGGTGCATGCAATATATATATATATATATATATATATATATATATATATATATATATATATATATAAAACAATAATATCACAAATATTTAAATCATACATGTCAATTGTAAATGGCTCATATAGCTCTATGAAAACTAAAATCTGAGATCATACATAATGAATAGCAAAATATAAAATATGAATGTCATGAGCCATTATACTTAATTTAAATGTCAATGTTTTTCTCTTGTTCTCAAATCAAATGAGCTAAGTGAAATCTGAAACATAGTCTGCATAGTAAGTCTGCATATAAATTCTTTTAAATCAGTAAACTATTCTAGGAATGAGAGACATCTATTTGGGAGGTTCTTCTAACCAACATGTACACCATGCAAGCATCCATGATTTCCCACGACTTTCCCCCGTAAGGTTAGGGTCGTTCTACCCTTTCTATCGGAATAGAAAAATCTCATATCAGTGATCACTATCTCAGTTATCCACGTATAGTGGAAATAAATATCTCAACCTATGGTGGCACGTATTTCTGGGGTATGAAACCATAGTAACGTACCCAACTCGGTGATAAATACTACTCCCAATACTATGCTCAAAAATCTCAAGAAAATTCACTTTAAAGAAATCTCATGTGTAATAAAAAAATCAATTATAAAGCCTGTAATCTATTTCGTAAAGTGGGTTTTTAACTCTATGATGACCAAAAGGTCAAATATTTCTAAACTATTTCTAATAGTCAGGACGTGGGTGCATATAGCATATCAATACTCCAAACACCAATCTCGATGAGGGTTCCATGACCCATATAACAATACTTGATCAAAACACTTCAAGATTCATGCTTTATATCATAAACATGCATAATCTATATGGAAATCTAGAAATTTCAGCTTTAAGTATAATAATAACATCAAACTCATGGAATTTATCTTCCAGGCATTGAAAAATATCATAATCTTTTGAACAACAACATAGTATATAAATTAATATTTCAAATTCATAGTAAAACATATAAAATCATATATCTTTGTAAATACATAAAAATTTTGGGCACAAGAACGAAAGGAGTGTTCTTGTTCAAACCCCACATACTTTGAAATTGAAGCATTGGATGAACTCTTAACTTCGGAACTCTATTCGTGAAACTAATGGGTGTTTCTTGTAACCCTTACAATAGGGATTCCGAATTTTGATAAATTATTGACAACCTATGGTTGAATTTTGAGATATTTGGATCTTTAGGTTGAAACCCTAATGAATGTTCTTGAGAAATTTTAATGAAAGTATCAATAGAATGGTGATTTGGGGGCTTGATTTCGTGTTTAAGAGGAAAAAGGGATGGAAAATACCAACTTTGCCCTTAATAAGACTGAGAAAAGAAGCTGAAAACTGGGCACAAAGGCTGTGCAAAAGGCGGCGCCCAGGCTAGAGCCTTGGGGAACTAAGGGGGTACCTTGGTTAGCGCCTTTGCCAAGATGGGCGGCGCCTCACCAGCACCTTTAGCTACTGGTTTGGCACCCCAAACATGCCCTAAATGGATTCTAAAAATTCTAAAACTCATCCGAGATTATTACAACCTTGCCCTATCGCAACGCAATAAAAAATTAAGAAACGAAGGTCGGGAAGGTTGTGAAATAATTCATCAAAGTTCGAAGGCTAAAAAATAAACTAAGTGTTTAACACTTAGCTAAAATTCTAAGTGTTAGGATTCTTTTGACTTTTTTCAAAGACCTTAACGATGAGGAAACTTTATGGGGTTTTATACCTTGAGAAACCTATAGGGACTTGGGGGTTATAAGAGTGTTTCCTATAAAGATCTATGCATGTTCCCCGGTGTTAACCTTCCTTTTAGCTTTAAGATGCCGAAGTTTGAGAAGTATGATGGACACGGTATTTTCATGGCGTATTTGAGACGTTATTGTAATCAACTGAAGGGTGCTGGAGGAAAAGAAGAGTTACTCATGGCTTACTTTGGTGAAAGTCTTTCCGGTTTGGCTTCAAAATGGTTAGTTGGTCAGGATATCGACAAGTGGAATAGCTAGGATGACCTGGCTAACGAATTCGTGAAACAATTTCATTATAATATGGAGATGATTCCCGATGAGAAGTCCCTGGCTAATATGAAGAAGAAAAGTGTTGAAATCTTTAAGGAGTATGCATAAAGTGGTGTGAACAGGCCGCTAGGGTAAAGCCTCCACTGAAGGAGAACAAATTGGTAAAGGTCTTCATTCAAGCACAAGATGAGACCTATTTTCAACACTTACTTCCAGCGATGGGTAAGCCATTTTTTGAGGTCCTTAAGATGGGAGATATGATAGAAGAAAAATATTAGACAGGATAAATTGTGAACTTTGCCGCATTAAAGGCAACTACCCAAGCAATTCAGAGTAGTTCTGGAACTTTTGGTAGGAAAAAGAAGGAGGATTAGCGATTGTTGTAGTTGGGCCACATGCATATCCGAAAATACCATCTCACCCTTATCCCCAATCTCAAACCTAAGTTTATGCCTAAGCTCCATATATTCCCCATCTTCATTACTACCCTCCACAAAATCTATTATATCCTATTCCACCACCCCAGTACCCAGTATATAGCGCACAACCATACGTTCAAACCTCTTCTTACCCATAATAGTGTACGCCAACCCCTCATAATAATCCTTCAGCTCCACAAAATTACCAAAACCCTTCCAAATATAGTTTTCAACCTAGGCCCGAGTTCAATAAAAAGAAGGTAGTAAAGAATAATTTCATACCTCTTGGGGAGTCGTATACTAGTTAATTTCAGAGGCTCAGAAATATGAAGGTCTTGAGCCCAATCAAAGGAAAGCTTCTGAATCCACCTCCAAGGAACCTTAATTACTCTCTAAGATATGCATATTGTTCTAATTTATTGGAGCATGATACAAAGAGATGGTGTTTGAATAGAGCAATTCAGGATCTGATTAACATAAATCAGATTACGATATAAACCCCGAAGGTTCCAAACATTAACCAAAATCCCATTGCTGGCCCATGCTAAAATAAACATGTTGGAGTTAATATACGAAGGTAAAGAGTCCATAGTGTCTCAAAAGCAAATTGTTAGGATACCAACTAATGGAGAGAAGTCAGTGAATGTTACAGATTCAATAAACGCAATGTCTTTGATCTCGAAGAAGATGATAGAAGAGGAAACTCAAGGAAATAAGAAGAAACCTGTCCTGACTGTTAAAGGAGCAAAAAAGTTATTGGTCCAAGTCAGGATAAGCCAAATTTAATGGTATTGGGAGCCCCAAGCAAGCCTATTTTGACTGTTAAAGGAGTACCTCGGTGCCTATTATCATAAAGCTAGTGACACGACTCCCATTGATCGACCCTAAAAAAATCCTTTGGAATTATAAGTAGACTATAATGACTTATCAAGGGAAGAAAATTGCGGATGAAGTGAATAAAGTTGGGGGTTTGACTCGTTTAGGAAGGTGTTTTGTTTTGAAAAGTGTAAGAAAGTCTAAACCAGTGGTGAATGGCCAATCGACTCTTAAAAACCCCATCACCGAAGAAGAGGCTGAAGAGTTTTTGAAAAAGATGAAATTGCCTGAATACTTAATCATAGATCAGTTAAGGAATACTCCAGCTCAAATCTCCCTTCTTTCTTTGATGCTGCATTCTAATGAACATTGTAAAGCTATGCTGATGGTGTTGAATGAAGCTTATGTCCCTAGAGAAGTTACGGTGAATAAGTTGAAGAAAATTGTTGGAAAGATCTTTGAGGTAAATAGGATTAGCTTATCGGATGATGAATTTCCTGTGAAAGGTATGGGGCATACTGGGAGCCTTTACATTACTATGAAGTATGAATGCTTCTATGTCACTTATTTCATGATTGATAGAGGTTCTAGTGCAAATATTTATCCTCTGTCTACTTTGTGAAAGTTGAATATTAGTACCGAGAGGATTCGACCGAACAATGTATATGTCAGAGCTTTTGATGGAGCGAAAACAGATTCTATTGATGAAATAGAGCTAATGTTGACTATAGGGCCTGGTGAATTTTCCATAGAGTTTCAAGTGTTGAATATTGACACCTTTTACAATTTTTTGTTGGGAAGACCATGTCTTCATAAGGCTGGAGCCGCCACAAATGCGTTGCACCAGATGATAAAGTTTGAACACAAAAAGTAGGAGGTGATCGTTCATGGTGAAGGGGATTTGGCCATCTACAAAGACTCGCTCATGCTTTTTGAAAGAAGAATTTATTTGGGTTCTTACAAAACACTAGCAACCACCAGGGCGTGCTAGGGAGGTTGGGGATTGTTTAATCTTTTGTGGTCATTTGGGTGGACAAACGGGTGAAACGAGGCAAACGGAATGTTTTTAGGCCAAATCGGTGTGCTATAGCCCATAGTTTCGGGGATGCTCCCGGGGGTCAGGCATGCTATGGGCTGAAAATCGATCGAGGCATGGAAAGGAGGTTTAGGATAGTCCCAGTATTGTCTGTTTAATTTTTCATGTCCATTTGGGTTGACTAACGAGTGAAAGGCATGAACGGGGCATTTTCGAGCTAAATCGGTGAGCTATAGCCCACGATTTTAAGGATAGGATCAGGTTTTGGGAGTGCTATGGGCCAAAAATTGATTAGGGTATGCCAGGGAGGTTGAGAATCATCCTAGTATGGTCCGTTTAATTTTTCATGGCTATTTGGATAGACAAACGGGTGAAACGGTGCAAACGGGGCATTTTCAAGCTAAATCGGTGTGCTATAGCCCATGATTTTGGGGGTGGAACTGGGGTCTGAGCGTGCTGTGGGATAAAAATTGATCGGGGCATGCTAAGGGGGTTGAGGATCATGCCAGTGTGGTCCGTTTAATCTGTTATGGCTATTTGGGTTGACAAACAGACAAAATGGCGCAAACGGGGCATTTTCAGGCTACATCAGCGTGCTCTAGCCTACGATTTTAGGGGTGGGACTGGGGTTCGAGCGTGCTGTAGGTTGAAAATCGATCGGGCGTGCTAAGGAGGTTGAAGATCATCCCAGTGTGGTTTGTTTAATTTTTTGTAGCATTTGGGTGGCCAAATAGGTGAAACGATGCAAACGGGGTATTTTTAAGAAAAATTGATCCGCTACAACCCTCGATTTTGGGGGTGGGCCTGGGGTCTGGGCGTGTTGTGGGACAAAAATTGACCAGGGCATGCCAGGGAGGTTGGGGATCATTCCAGTGTGGTTTGTTTAATTTTTTATGGCCATTTGGGTGGACAAACGGGCGAATGGCATGAATGGAGCATTGTTTGTCTAAATTGGTGTGCTATAACCCACGGTATTGGGGATGGGCCCGGGGTTCGGGCGTGCTGTGGGCTAAAAATTGACTGAGGCATGACAATGAGGTTTGGGATCATCTCATTGTGGTCCGTTTAATATTTTGTGGCCATTTGGGTGGACAAATGGGAGAAACAACGCAAATGGGGTATTTTTTGGCCATATCGATGTGCTATAACCTACAGTTTTAGGGGTGGGCTCGGGGCTCGGGTGTGCTGTAAACCAAAAATTGATCGAGGCATGCCAGGGAGGTTGGGGATCATCCCAGTGTGGTCCGTTTAATTTTTCATAGTCATTTGGGTTGACAAACAAGCAAAACAGCGCAAACGAGACATTTTCAGGCTAAATTGGTGATCTATAGCCCACGGTTTCGGGGATGGGCCTGGGGTCCGGTCGTGCTGTGTCCCAAAAATTGATCGAGGCATGCCAAGGAGGTTGGTGATCATCCCAGTATGGTCTATTTAATTTTTTGTGGTCATTTGGGTGGACAAACAAGAAAAACGACGTGAACGGGGCATTTTTGGGCCTAATCGATATGCTATGGCCCACAGTTTTAGGGGTGAGCTTTGGGTTCGGGCGAGCTGTGTGCTGAAAATCGACTGGGGCATGTCAGGGAGGTTGGGGATCATCCAAGTGTGGTCCCTTTAATTTTTTGGGGCCATTTGGGTAGACAAACGGGCAAAACGGCATGAACTGGGTATTTTCGGGCTAAATCGGTGTGCTATAGCCCATGATTTTGGGGTTGGCCCTGGGGTTCGAATGTGCTGTGGGTTGAAAATGGACTAGGGCATTCCAGGGAGGTAGGGGATCATCCCAGTATGGTCTGTTTAATTAGTCATGGCTGTTTTGGTGGACAAATAGGAAAAACAATGAGAACGAGGCATTTTAGGGGTAAATCGATGTGCTATAGACCACGGGTTTGGGGGTGGGGCTAGGGTCAGGTGTGCTATGTATGAAAAATCAACCGGGGTGTGATAGGGAGGTTGAGAATCATCCCAGTGTGGTCCGTTTATTTTTTCGTGGGAATTTAGGTGGACAAACGGGCAAAACAGCGCGAACGGGGCATTTTTGGGCTAAATTGATGTGCTATAGCCCACGGTTTCAGTGATGGGCCTGAGGTCCGCACATGTTGTGGGTCAAAAATTTATTGGGGCATGTCAGGGAGGTTAGGGATCATCTCAATATAGTCCGTTTAATTTTACATGGCCATTTGGGTGGACAAACGGGCAAAACATTAGGAACGAGGCATTTTCGGGCCAAATCGATATGCTATAGTCCACAGTTTTAGGGGCGGGCTCGGGGCCCGGGCATGTTGTGGGCTAAAAATTGACCGAGGCATGCCAGGGAGGTTAGGTATCATCCTACTATAGTTCGTTTAATTTTTTGTGGCCGGTTGGGTGGACAAAATGGCGAAACGGCATGAACGGGCATTTTTGGGTTAAATCGTTGAGCTATAGCCCACGGTTTAAGGGGTGGGGCTAGGGTTCGGGTGTACTATTGGCCAAAAATTGATCAGGGCATTCCAATAAGGTTGGGGATCATCCTAGTGTGGTCCGATTAATTTTTTGTGGCAATTTGGGTGGAAAAATGGGCAAAACAACACGAACGGGGCATTTTTGGGCCAAATCATTGTGCTATAGCCCACGGTTTTAGGGGTGGGCCTGAATTTTGGACATGCTGTGGGACAAAAACCGATTGAGGTATGTCAGGGAGGTTGAGGATCATTCCAGTGTGGTCCGTTTAATTTTTTGTGGCCATTTGGGAGCAAACAGCCAAATCGGCGCGAACAGGGCATTTTGAACCAAATTGGTGTGCTATAGCCCACGGTTACGGGGGTAGGCCCGAGGTCCGAGCGTGCTTTGGGCCAAAAATCAATCGGGGCATTCCAGAGAGGTTAGGAATCATTTCTGTGTGGTCCTTTTAATTTTTCGTGGCCATTTGGGTGGACAAACGGGTGAAATGGCAGGAAAGAGGGCTTTTTGAGCCAAATCTGTGTGCTATAGCCCATGATTTTGGGGGTGAGCCTGGGGTCCGGGCATGCTGTGGGATAAATTTTGAATGGGGCATACCAGGGAGGTTGGGGATCATCTCAGTATAGGCCATTTAATTTTTTATGGATATTTGGGTGGACAAACAGGCAAAACAGCATGAATGAGGTATTTTCGAGCCAAATTAGTGTGCTATAGCCCATGATTTTGGAGGTGGGCTCGGGGTTCGGGCGTGATGTGGGCTAAAAATCGAACGGGGCATGCCAGGGAGGTTGTGGATCATCTTAGTATGGTACGTTTAATTTTTCGTGGCCATTTGGGTGGACAAACGGATGAAACAATGCGAATTTGGCATTTTCGGGCCAAATCGGTGTGCTATAGCCAACAGTTTTGGGGTGGGCTCGGGGTTCGAGCATGCTGTGGGCCAAAAATTGACTAGGGCGTGCTAGGAAATTTAGGGATCATCCTAGTATAGTCTGTTAAATTTTTAATGGCCATTTGGGTGGACAAACGGGAGAAACGGTGCAAACGGGGTATTTTTGGGCCAAATTGGTGTACTAGAGCCCACAATTTTGGGGGGGGGGGGGCTTGGGGTGCGGGCGTCCAATGGGCTGAAAATCAACTGAGGATTGCCAGGGAGGTGGAGGATCATCCTAGTGTGGTCCAATTAATTTTTTGGGGCTATTTGGGTAGACAAAGAGGTAAAATGGCGCAAACGGGGCCTTTTTAGGTAAAATCGGTGTGATATGGCCCACAGTTTTGGGGGTGGGCTCGGGGTCCGGGCGTGCTGTGGGTCAAAAATCAATTGAGGCATGACAAGGTGATTAGGTATCATCCTAGAGTGGTCCATTTAATTTTTTGTGGCCATTTGGGTGGACAAACGGGCGAAACAGCGTGAAAGGGGCATTTTTGGGCCAAATCGATGTGCTATAGCCTACGGTTTTAAGGGTGGTCCCAGGATTCGGGCGTGTTGTAGGGTAAAAATAGACCGAGGCATGGCAGAGAGATTAGGGATCATCCCATTATGGTTCATTTAATTTATCGTGGCCATTTGGGTGGATAAATGGGCGAAACGGCGCGAATGGGGCATTTTTGGGCAAAATCGGTGTGCTATAGTCCACAGTTTTTAGGGTGAGCTTGGGGTTCGAGCGTGTTGTGGGTCAAAAATCGACTACGGCCTACCAGGGAGGTTGGGTATTGTCCCAGTGTGGTCTTTTTAATTTTTCGTTGCCATTTGGGTGGAAAAACGAGTGAAACGGTGCAAACGGGAAATTTTTGGGCTAAATTAGTGTTCTATAGCCCACGATTTTGGGGGTGGGTCCGAGGTTCGGGTGTGTCATGGGTCGAAAATAGATCGTGGTATGCCAGGGAGGTTAGGGATCATCCCAATATGGTTCTTTTAATTTTTTGTGGCCATTTGGGTGGACAAACGGGCAAAATAGCGTGAATGGGGCATTTTTGAGCCATATCAGTGTGATATAGCCCACGGTTTCAGGGGTGGGCCCTGGATTCGAGCGTGCTGTAGGCTAAAAATCAAACAGGAATCGCCTGGGTGGTTGGGATCATAACAGTTTGGTCTGTTTAATTTTTTGTGGCCATTTGGGTAAACAAACGGGAGAAACGGCGCTAACGGGGCATTTTTGGTCCAAATCAGTGTGTTATAGCCTATGATTTCAAGGGTGGGCCGGGGGTTTGAGTATGCTGTGGTATAGAAATTGACCAGGGCATGCCAGAGAGGTTAGGGATTATCTCAGTGTGGTCCGTTTAATTTTTCATAGCCATTTGGGTGGATAAATTGGCAAAACGGTACGAACGGGGCATTTTCTGGCCAAATTGGTGTGCTATAGCCTATGATTTTGGGGGTGGGTTCGGGGTCTGAGCGTGCTGTGGGCATAAAATCAACCGAGGCATGCTAGGGAGGTTTGGGATCATCCCATTATGGTCTGTTTAATTTTTTGTGGCCATTTGGGTGGACAAACGGGCAAAATAGAGTGAATGACGGATTTTTGGGCCAAATTGGTGTGCTATAGCCCACAGTTTTGGGCCAAATGGAGTGGTTGGGGATTGTCCTAGTTTGGTCCATTTAATTTTTGGTGGCCATTTGGGTAAACAAACAAAAGAAACACCACGAGCAGGGCATTTTTGGCCCAAATTAGTGTGCTGTAGCCCACGATTTTGGGGGTGGGCCCGGGGTCCAGGTGTGCTGGAGGCCAAAAATTGACCAGGGAGAGCCAGGGAGGTTGGGGATCATCCTAGTGCTGTCCGTTTAGATATTCATGGCCATTTGGGTGGGCAAATGTGCGAAAAGGCTCGAACAGGGTATTTTTGGGCCAAATTGGTGTGCTATAGCCCACGGTTTCGTGGGTGGGCTAGGGGTCTGGGCGTGTTGCAGGCCAAAAATCAATCGAGGCTTACCAGAGAGTTGGTTATCATCCCAGTGTGGTCCGTTTAATTTTTTGTGGCCATTTGGGTGGACAAACTGGCAAAACAGCGTGAATGGGACATTTTCAAGCCAAATCGGTGTGATATAGCCCACGGTTTTGGGAGTGGGCCCAAGATCCAAGTGTGTTGTAGGTCAAAAATCAATCGGGGATTGACTGGGTGGTTGGGATTATCCCAGTTTGGTCTGTTTAATTTTTTTGTGGCCATTTGGGTAAACAAACGGGAGAAACAACGTGAACGGGGCATTTTTGGGCGAAATCAGTGCGCTATAGCCTATGATTTTGGGGGTGGGCCCTGGGTTCGAGCGTGTTGTGGGCCAAAAATTGATTAGGGCATGCTAGGGAGGTTAGGGATCATCCCAGTATGGTTCGTTTAATTTTTCGTGGCCATTTGGGTTGACAAATTGGCAAAACGACGTGAACGGGGCATTTTCTGGCCAAATTATTGTGCTATAGCCTATGATTTTGAGGGTGGGTCTGGGGTCTGAGCGTGCGGTGGGCAAAAAATCAACCGGGGTCCGTTATGGTCTGTTTAATTTTTTGTGGACATTTGGGTGGACAAACGGGCAAAACAAAGCGAATGAGGGATATTCGGGCCAAATCAGTGTGTTATAGCCTATGATTTTGGGGGTAGGCCCGAGGTCATGGTATTCTGTGGGCTGAAAATCGATCGGGGCAAGACAGGGTGGTTGGGGATCATCCTAGTTTGGTCGATTTAATTTTTTCTGGCCATTTGGGTAAACAAAAGGAAGAAACGCCGCGAACAGGGCATTTTTGGCCCAAATCAGTGTGTTGTAGCCCACGGTTTTGGGGGTGGACCCGGGGTTCGAGTGTGCTGGTGGCCAAAAATTGACTAGGGTGTGCCAGGGAGGTTGGGGATCGTCCTAATGGGCTCCATTTAGATTTTCATGGCCATTTGTGTGGGCAAATGGGCAAAAAGGCTTGATCGGGGTATTTTCAGGCCAAATTGGTGTGCTATAGCCCACGGTTTCATGGGTAGGCTAGGGGTTCGGGCGTGTTTTAGGCTAAAAATCAAAAGAGGCTTTCCAGAGAGTTGGGGATCATCCCAGTGTGGTTCGTTTAATTTTTTGTGGCCAGTTGGGTGGACAAACTGGCGAAACGGTGCTAACGGGGCATTTTTAGGCCTAATCGGTGTGATGTAGCACATGGTTTTAGGGGTGGGCCCAAAATTCGGGTGTGATGTGGGCCGAAAATCAATCGAATATTGCCTGGGTGGTTAGGATCATCCCAGTTTGGTTCGTTTAATTTTTCGTGGACATTTGGGTACAAAATAGGAGAAACGGCACGAATGAGGCATTTTTTGGCCAAATCAATATGCTATAAACCATGATTTTAGGGTTTGGTCCGGGGTTCGAGCATGCTGTGAGCCAGAAATTGATTGGGGCATGCCAGGGAGGTTTGAATCATCCCAGTGTGGTCCGTTTAATTTTTCGTGGCCATTTGAGTGGACAAATTGGCGAAACAGCGCAAAATTGACCGGGGCATGCCAGGGAGGTTGGGGATCATCCCAATATGGTCCGTTCAGATTTTCATGGCCATTTGGGAGGACAAATGGGAGAAAGGGCTCGAACGGAGCATTTATGGGCCAAATCGAGTGCTAAAGCCCATGGTTTCGTGGGTAGGCTCGGGGTCCGGGCGTGTTACAGGCCAAAAATCAACCTAGGCTTGCCAGAGAGTTGGGGATTGTCCTAGTGTGGTCCGTTTAATTTTTCATGGCCATTTGGGTGGACAAACTGGTGAAACGGCGCTAACGGGGCATTTTTAGGCCTAATTGGTGTGATATAGCCCATGATTTTGGGGGTGGACCCATGATCCGTGCGTGCTGTGGGCTGAAAATTGATCAGGGTATGCTAGAGAAGTTAGGGATCATTCAAGTGTGGTCCTTTTAATTCCATTTAGGTGGACAAATAAGCAAAATGGTGCGAACGGGGCATTTTTGAACTAAATCGGTGTACTATAGCCCACGGTTTTGGGGGTGGGCCCAGGTTTCGAGCATCCTGTGGGCTAAAAATCGATTGAGGCATTTCAGGGAGGTTAGGGATCATCCCAGCGTAGTCTATTTAATTTTTCACGGCCATTAAGGTGGATAAATGGGAGAAACGACACGAACGGGGGATTTTCGAGATAAATTGGTGTGCTATAGCCCACGATTTTGGGGTTGGGCTTGGGGTCTGGGCGTGCTGTGGGCCAAAAATTGACCGGTCTATCCTAGGGGGGTTGGGGATCGTCCCAGTGTGGTCCGTTTAATTTTAGTCTCCGTTTGGGAAGACAAACGAGCAAAACGACAGGAAAGGGGTATTTTCGAGCCAAATTGGTGTGTTATAGACCACGGGTTCGGGGGTAGGCTCAGGGTCCGGGTGTGCTGTGGGCCAAAAATAGATCGAGGCATCATAGGGAGGTTGGGATCATCCCAGTGTGGTCCGTTTAATTTTTCGTGGCCATTTGGGTGGATAAACGGGAAAACGGCATGAACGGGCCATTTTCTAACCAAATCGGTGTGCTATAGCTCACAGTTTTGTGGGTGGGCCCGGGGTTCGGGCGTACTATGGGTAAAAAATCGATCGGAGCGTGCCAGGGAGTTGGGGATCATTCCAGTGTGGTCCTTTTAATTTTTTGTGGCTGTCTGGGTGGATAAACTAGAAAAACGATGCGAATAAGGCATTTTCAGTCCAAATTGGTATGTTATAGAGCTTGTGTTTGGGGGTGGGATTTGGGTCATGTTGTGGCCTGAAAATTAATAGGGGCGTGCTAGGGAGGTTGAGGATCATCCCAGTATGGTCCATTTAATTTTTCGTGGCCATTTGAGTGGACAAACGGGTGAAACTGTGTGAATAGGGCATTTTCGGGCCAAATCGGTATACTGTTGTCCGCGATTTCGGGGGTGGGCTCGGGTTCCGGGAGTTCTATGGTCTAAAAATTGACCAAGTCATGCCAGGGAGGTTGGGGTTCATCTTAGTTTGGTCCGTTTAATTTTAATTGGCCATTTTGGTGGACAAACGGGAAAAATTTTGCGAATAAGGCATTTTTGGGCCAAATTGGTGTGCTAGAGCCCATGGTTTTTAGGGTGGACCATGGCTCCGGGTGTGCTGTGGAATGAAAATCGACCTAGACGTGAAAGGGAGGTTAGGGATCATCCCAGTGTGGTCCAATTAATTTTTCGTGGACATTTGGGTGAACAAACGGACGATACAGAATGAACGGGGCATTTTCGGGCCAAATCGATGCGCTATAGCCCACAGATTACTGGTTAGGGCTGGGTTTCGGGCGTGCTTTGGGTCAAAAATTAATTGAGGCATGCCAGGGAGATTGTGGATCATCCAGTATGGTTCGTTTAATTTTTTGAGGCCATTTAGGTGGGCAAACAGGTGAAACGGTGTGAACGGGACATTTTCAGGCCAAATCGGTGTGCTATAGCCCACGGTTTCGGGGGTGGGCCTGGCGTTCTAGCGTGCTGTGGGCCAAAAATCCATCGTGGCATGCTAGGGAGGTTAGGTATCATCCCATTATGATTTGTTTAATTTTCGTGGCTATTTGGGTGGACAAACAGGCGAAACGGGATGAACGGGGTATTTTCTGGCCATATCGGTGAGCTATAGCCCATGGTTTCGGGAGTGGGCCCGGGGTCTAGGCGTGCTGTGGGCCAAAAATCTACCGTGACATGCCAGGGAGGTTGGGGATCATCCCATTATGATCTGTTTAATTTTTTGTGGCTTTTTGGGTGGACAAACAGGCAAAACAGCATGAACGAGGTATTTTCGGGCTAAATTTGTGTGCTATAGCCCACAATTTTGGGGGTGGACCCGGGGTCCAGCCATGTTGTGGGCCAAAAATTGATCGAGCCATGCTAGGAAGGTTGGGGATCGTCCCAGTATGGTTCTTTTAATTTTTCGTGGCCATTTTGGTGGACAAATGGGTGAAACGACAAACGAGGTATTTTCGGGTTAAATCGGTGTGCTAATAGCCTACGATTTTGGGGGTGGGCCAGGGGTTCGGGCGTGCTGTGGGACGAAAATCGACTGAGGAATGCCAGTGAGGTTGGGTATCATCTCATTATGGTTCATTTAATTTTTCGTGGCCATTTGGGTGGATAAACGGGCTAAACAGCGCAAACAGAGAATTTTCGAGCAAAATCGATGTGCTATAGCCCACATTTTCGGGGGTGAGCCCGGGGTATGGGCAAACTATGGGCTAAAAATTGACTAGGGCATGCCAGGGAGTTTGGGGATCGTCCTACTGTGGTTTGTTAAATTTTTCTGGCCATTTGGGTGGACAAAAGACAAAACGACGTGAACGGAGCATTTTCCGGCCAAATCGGTGAGTTATAGCCCACGATTTTGGGGTGGACCTGGGGTCCGACTTTTTTTGGGTAAAAAATCATCTCATGCGTGATAGGGAGGTTGGGGATCATCCCAGTGTGGTCCGTTTAATTTTTATTGGCCATTTGGGTGGACAAACAGGCAAAACGGCGTGAACGAGTCATTTTTAGGACAAATCGATGTGCTATAGCCCCCAGTTTCAAGGATGGGCCTGGGGTTCGAGCATGCTGTGGGCCAAAAATCGACAGGGGTGTGCCAGGGCGGCTGTGGATCATCCCAGTATGGTCCATTTAATTTTTCGTGGCTATTTGGGTGGACAAACAGGCGAAACAAAGTGAACGGGGAATTTTCATGCCAAATTGGTATGCTACAGCCTATGGTTTTGAGGGTGGACCCAGGGTTCGGGCGTGCTGTGGGTTGAAAATCAATTGTGGTATGCTAGAGAGGTAAGAAATCATTTCAGTGTGGTCCGTTTAATTTTTTGTGGCCAGTTTGATAGACAAACGGGCGAAATGGCGCAAACAGGGCATTTTTGGGCCTAATCAGTGTGCTATAGTCCACGGTTTTGGGGGTGGCCCCGAGGTCCGGGCGAGCTGTGGGCTAAACATTGAACGAGGCATGCCAGGGAGGATGGAGATCATCCCAATGTGGTCCGTTTAATTTTGTGTAGCCATTTGGGAGGACAAATAGGCAAAACGGCACGAACAAGATATTTTCGGGCCAAATCGGTATGCTATAGCCCACGGTTTTGAGGGTGGGCTCGGGTTCCGGGCGTGGTGTGGGCCAAAAATTGACCGGAGTATGCCAGGATATTGATGATCATCCCAGTGTGGTCCGTTTAATTTTTTGTTGCCATTTGGGTGGACAAACGGGCAAAACGACATGAATGAGGTGTTTTCAGGCCAAATCGGGGAGCTAAAGCCGACAGTTTTAGGGGTGGGCTCGGGTTCGAGCTTTTTGTGGGAAAAAAATTGGCTGAGGCATGCTAAGGAGGTTGGAGATAATCTCAATGTGGTCCATTTAATATTTCATGGCCATTTGGGTGGACAAACAGGCTAAATCGGTGTGCTATAGCCCACGTTTTGGGGGTTGGCCCAGGGTTCGGGCGTGCTGTGGGCTAAAAATTAACTGGGGCATGTCAGAGAGGTTGGGGATCATACCAGTGTGGTTCGTTTATTTTTTCTTAGCTATTTGGGTGGACAAACGAGCAAAATGGGACGAACGGGGCATTTTCGAGCCAAATCGATGTGCTATGGCACACAGTTTTGGGGGTAGGCCTAGGGTCCGAACGTGCTGTGGGCTGAAAATCGACTGGGGCGTGCCAGCGATGTTGTGGATTGTCCTAGTGTGGTTTTTTTAATTTTTTGTGAACATTTGGATGGAAAAATGGGAGAAACAACGCGAATGGGGCATTTTCGGCCCAAATCGGTGTGCTATAGCCCACGGTTTTGAGGGTGGGCTCGGGGTCCGGGTATGCTGAGGGCTAAAAATTAACCGGGGCATGCCAGGAAGGTTGGTGATCATCCCAGTATGGTCCGTTTAATTTTTCGTTGCCATTTGGGTTGACAAATGGGCAAAACAGCGTGAATGGGATATTTTTGGGCCAAATCGGTATGTTATAGCCCACGATTTTGTGGGTGGGCCAGGGGTCTGGGCGTGTTGCAGGCCAAAAATTAACCGAGACTTACCAGAGAGTTGCGGATTATCCCAGTATGGTCTGTTTAATTTTTTGTGGCCATTTGGGTGGACAAACTGGCAAAACGGCCTAACGGGGCATTTTTGGGCTAAATCGGTGTCATATAGCCCATGATTTTGGAGGTGGGCTCGGGATTCGTGCATGCTATATGCTAAAAATTGATTGGGGCATGCCAAGGAGGTTGGGGATCATCCCGGTGTGGTTCTTTTAATTTTTTGTGGCCATTTGGGTGGACAAACGAGCAAAACGATGCGAAAGGGGAGTTTTTGGGCTAAATCGGTGTGCTATAGCCCACGATTTTAGGGTGGGCCCAGGGTCCGAGCATCCTGTGGGCTGAAAATCGATTGGGGTATTCTAGGGAGATTGGGGATCATCCCAACATAGTCTATTTCGTGGCCTTTTGGCTGGACAAACGGGTGAAACAGCGTGAACGGGG
Organism: Capsicum annuum; assembly: GCF_002878395.1. Lineage (NCBI taxonomy): Eukaryota > Viridiplantae > Streptophyta > Magnoliopsida > Solanales > Solanaceae > Capsicum > Capsicum annuum. The sequence continues at coordinate 198,896,179 of NC_061116.1, read as the reverse complement.
CTTCTTCAGGCTAAATTGGTGTGCTATAGCCCACGTTTTTGGGGTTGGGCTTGGGGTAAGGGCATGATGTGGCCCAAATATTAACCGGGGCATCCCAGGGAGGTTGGGGATCATCCCAGTTTGGTTCATTTTATTTCATGGCCGTTTGGGTGGACAAATAGGCAAAACAATGCGAAAGGGGCATTTTCGAGCCAATCAATGTGCTATAGACCACGAGTTTGGGGGATGGCTCGGGGTTTGGGTGTTCTGTGGGCTAAAAATTGGTTGGGACATGCCAAAGAGGTTTGGGATCATTCCAGTGTGGTCTGTTTATTTTTCGTGGCCATTTGGGTGGCCAAACGGGCAAAACGGCATGAATGGGGAATTTTCGGGCCAAATCAGTGTGCTATAGCTCACAATTTTGTGGGTGGGAGCGGGGTTCGGGCGTGCTGTGGGTCAAAAATTGACCGGTGTATGCCAGGGAGTTGGGGATCATCCCAGTGTTGTCCTTTTAATTTTTTGTGGCCGTTTTTGTGGACAAACAAGCAAAACTACTCAAACGAGGCATTTTCTGTCCAAATTGGTATGTTATAGACCACAGGTTTGGGAGTGGGCTTTGGGTCATGTTGTGGACCAAAAATCAATTGGGTCGTGCTAGAGAGGTAGGGGATCATCCTAGTGTGGTCCGTTTAATTTTTAGTGGCCATTTGGATGGATAAACGGGCAAAACTGTGAGAACGAGACATTTTCGGGCAAATTGATGTACTATAGCCCATGATTTTGGCGGTGGGCCATGGCTCCGGGTGGGCTGTGGAATAAAAATCAACCTAGGTGTGAAAGGGAGGTTGGAGATCATCTCAGTATGGTCTGATTAATTTTTCATGGACATTTGGGTGGACAAAGGGGTGATACGGCGTGAATGGGGCATTTTTGGGCCAAATTAGTGTGCTATAGCCCACAGTTTCAAGGGTGGGCCTGGGGTTCGGGCATGCTTTGGGTCAAAAAATTGATCGAGGTATACCAGGGAGGTTGGGGATAGTCCAGTGTGGTCCATTTAATATTTTGTGGCCATGTAGGTGGGCAAAAAGGCAAAACGGCGTGAATGGGGAATTTTCAGGCCAATTCGGTGTGCTATAGCCTACAATTTATGGAATGAGCTCAGGGTCCGAGCGTGCTGTGGGCCAAAGATCAACCGTGGCGTTCCAGGGAGGTTGGGGATCATCCCAGTATGATCCGTTTAATTTTTCGTGACTATTTTGGTCTACAAAAAGGCAAAACGGCACGAACGAGGTATTTTCAGGCAAAATCGATGAGCTATAGCCCACGATTTCGAGGGTGGGCCTGGAATTCAGGCGTGTTGGGGGCCAAAAATCCACCGTGGCATATCAAGGAGGTTAGGGATCATCCCAGTATGATCCGTTTAATTTTACATGGCTATTTGGGTGGATAAACAAGCGAAATGGCACGAACGGAGTATTTTTGGGCCAAATCTATGTGCTATAGCCCACAGTTTTAGGGGTGGGCCTGGGATCCAAACGTGCTTGGGCCAAAAATTGACCGGGGTATGCTAGGGAGGTTGGGTATCATCCCAGTGTGGTTCGTTTAATTTTTGTGGCCATTTGGGTGGACAAACGGGAAAAACAGCAAATGAGGCATATTTCGGTTGAATCGGTGTGCTAATAGCCCACGTTTTTGGGGGTGGGCCAGGGGTCCGGGGGTGAGGTAGGACAAAAATCAATCGAGGCATGCCAGGGAGGTTGGAAATTATCCCAGTGTGGTCCGTTTATTTTTTTGTTGCCATTTGAGTGGATAAACGGGTGAAACAGTGGGAACGTGGCATTTTCAAGCTAAATCGGTGTGCTATAGTCCACATTTTCTGGGGTGAGCCCGGGGTACGGGCGAGCAATGGGCCAAAAATTGACTAGGGCATGCGAGGGAGTTTGGGGATCATCCTACTATGGTTCGTTAAATTTTTCTAGCCATTTGGGTGGACAAAAGGCGAAAAGGCACGAACGGGGCTTTTTTCGGCCAAATCGGTGAGCTATAGCCCACGATTTTGGGGTGAACCCGAGGTCCGACGTGCTGTGGGTAAAAAATCATCTCGGGCTTGCTAGGGAGGTTGAGGATCATCAATTTTTCTTGTCCATTTGGGTAGACAAAAAGGCAAAACGACGTGAATGAGGCATTTTTAGGCCAAATCGGTGTGCTATAGCCCACAATTTCAAGGATGGGCCCGAGGTTCGAGTGTGCTATGGGCAAAAAATCGAAAGGGATGTGCCAGGGAGGCTGGGTACATCCCAGTATGGTCCGTTTAATTTTTTGTGGCCATTTGGGTGGACAAACAGGCGAAATGATGCAAATAGGGCATTTTCAAGCCAAATTGGTGTGTAGCCCATGGTTTTGTAAGGTGGACCTGGGTTCCGGGTGTGCTGTGGACCGAAAATTAATTGTGGTATGCTATATAGGTAAGGGATCGTCCCAGTGTGGTCCGTTTAATTTTTTGTGGCTAATTTGGTAGACAAACGGGCGAAACGGTGCAAATGGGGTATTTTTGTGACAAATCAGTGTGCTATAGTCCACGGTTTTAGGGGTGGCCCCAGGGTTTGGGCGTGCTGTGGGCTAAACATCGACCGGGGCATGCTAGGGAGGTTGGAGATCATCCTAGTGTGGTCCATTTATAAACTTTGCCGCATTGAAAGCAACTACCCAAGTAATTCAGAGTAGTTCTGGAACTTTTGGTGGGAAAAAAAGGAAGATTAACGACACAAATGGGATATTTTTGGGCTAAATTTGTGTGCTATAGCCCACAATTTCGGGGGTGGGTCTTGGGCCGGGCGTGCTGTGGGTGAAAAATCGATCGGGTCATGGCAAGGAGGTTTAGGACCATCCCAGTATTGTTTATTTAATTTTTTGTGGCCATTTTGAATGATTAACGGGAGAAAGGCATGAACAGGGCAATTTTGAACTAAATCTGTGAGCTATAGCCTACGGTTTTGGGGGTGGGCTCGGGATTCGGGAGTGCTGTGGGCAAAAAATCAATCATGGCATGCCAGGGAGGTTGAGAATTATCCCAGTGTGGTTTGTTTAATTTTTCATGGCTATTTGGGTGGACAAACGAGTGAAACGGACCGAAAAGGGCATTTTCAGGCTAAATCGGTGTGCTATAGCCCACGATTTTGGGGGTGGACCCGGGGTTCAGGCATGCTGTGGGCTGAAAATCGATAGGGGTATGACAGGGGGTTGAGGATCATCCCATTGTGGCCTGTTTAATTTTTTGTGGCCATTTGGGTGGACAAACAGATGAAACGGCGTAAACGGGGCATTTTCAGGCTACATCAGCGTGCTGTAGCCCATGACTTTGGGGGTGGGCCCGGGGTTTGAGCGTGCTGTGGGTCAAAAACCGATCGGGGCATGTTAAAGAGGTTGAAGATCATCCCAGTATGGTCCGTTTAATTTTTCGTGGTCATTTGTGTGGACAAATAGGTGAAACGATACGAACGGGGCATTTTCAAGAAAAAATGGTGCGCTACAACCCTCATTTTTGGGTGTAGGCCCGGGGTCTGGGCTTGCTGTGGGCCAAAAATCAAACGGGGCATGCCATGGAGGTAGGGGATCATCCCAGTGTGGTCTGTTTAATTTTTCGTGGCCATTTGGGTGGACATACGGGAGAAATGGCGTGAACGGGGCATTTTCAGTCCAAATTGGTGTGCTGTAGCCCACGGTTTTGGGGATGGGCCTGGGGTCCAAGCGTGCTGTGGGTCAAAAATCGATCGAGGTATGCCAAGGAGTTTAGGATCGTCCCAGTGTGATCTTTTTAATTTTTTATGGCCATTTGGATGGACAAATGGGAGAAACGGCACAAACGGGGCATTTTTGGGCCATATCGGTGTGCTATAGCCCTTGGTTTTGGGGGTGGGCCCGGGGCTCGAGTGTG
>NC_061116.1:198848019-198889266 GCF_002878395.1 Capsicum annuum | reverse complement strand
AGTGTGCTGTGAGACAAAATTGATCGAGGCATACCAGGGAGGTTAGGGATCATCCCAGTGTGGTCCGTTTAATTTTTCATAGTCGTTTCGGTGGGAAAACAGGAAAAACAAGGCGAACAGGGCATTTTCGAGCCAAATTAGTGTGCTATAGCCCACGGTTTTGGGGCTGGGCCTGGGTCCGGTCTTGCTGTGTGCGAAAAATTGATCGGTGTATGTCAGGGAGGTTGGTGATCATCCCAGTGTGGTCTTTTAATTTTTTGTTGCCATTTGGGTGGACAAACGAGAAAAATGGAGTGAACGAGCCATTTTCAGGTCTAATCGGTGTGCTATAGCCCATGGTTTCAGGGGTGGGCTTGGGGTTCGGGCGTGCTGTGTACTAAAAATTGATTGGGGTGTGTCAGGGAGGTTGGGGATCATCCAAGTGTGGTCCGTTTAATTTTTCGTGGCTATTTGGGTGGATAAATAGGCAAAACGGCGCGAACGGGGTATTTTCGAGCCAAATCGGTGTGCTATAGCCCATGATTTTGGGGGTGGGCTCGGGATTCGAAGGTGTTGTGGGCCAAAAATAGACCGGGGTATTCCAGGGAGGTTAGGGATCATCCCAGTATGATCCGTTTAATTAATCATGGCAGTTTGGGTGGACAAATAGGAAAAACAATGAGAACGAGGTATTTTCGGGCCAAATCAATGTGCTATAGACCACGGTTTTGAGGGTGGGGCCAGGTTATGGTGTGCTGTGTATCAAAAATCAACCGGGGTATACTAGGGAGGTTGGGAATCGTCCCAGTGTGGTCCGTTTAATTTTTCATGGGAATTTGGGTGGACAAACGGGCAAAACAGTGTGAACGTGGCATTTTCAGGCCAAATCGATGGGCTATAGCCCACGGTTTCAATGATGGGCCTGGGGTCCGGGTGTGCTGTGATTCAAAAATCGACTGGGGCGTTCCAGGGAGGTTGGGTATCATCCCAGTATGTTCCATTTAATTTTTCGTGGCCATTTGGGTGGACAAACGAGCGAAACAGCGTGAACGAGACATTTTTAGGCCAAATTGGTGTGCTATAGTCCACGGTTTTGAGGGTGGACCCGGGTTTTAGGCATGTTGTAGGAGGTTTTTTCAAGCTAAATTGGTGTGCTATGGCCCACGATTTTGGATGTGGGCCCGGGGTTCGGGCGTGATGTGGGCCAAATATCGAACGGGGCGTGCTAGTGAGGTTGGGGATCATCCCAATATGGTCTGTTTTATTTTTCATGGCCATTTAAGTGGACAAACGGGCGAAACAAGGTGAATGGGGCATTTTCAGTCTAAATTAGTGTGTATAGCCCACGGATTCGGGGTGGGCTTGGGGTCCAAGTATGTTGTGGGCCAAAAATCAACCAGGGCGTGCCAGGGAGGTTGGGGACCGTCTCAATATGGTTTGTTTAATTTTTCTTGGACATTTAGGTGGACAAACGGGCGAAACGGCATGAACGGGGCATTTTTGGCCAAAATCGGTGTGCTATAACCCACAATTTTGAGGGTGGGCTCGGGGTACGGGCGTAGTATAGGCCAAAAATCAACTGGGGCTTGCCAGAGAGGTGGAGGATCATCCTATTGTGGTCCGTTTAATTTCTCGTGGCCATTTTGGTGGACAAACAGGCAAAATGGCATGAATGAGGCTTTTTTGGGTTAAATCGGTGTGATATATCCCACGGTTTTAGGGGTCGGCTCAGGGTCCGAGCGTGCTGTGGGCCAAAAATCAACCGAGGTATGCCAAGGTAATAAGGTATCATCCCAGTGTGGTCCGTTTAATTTTTTATGGCCATTTGGGTGGACAAACGGGCAAAACAGCACGAATGGGGTATTTTCAGGAAAAATCAGTGTGTTATAGCCCACGATTTTGGGGGTGGTCCCGGGGTTCGGGTGTGTTGTAGGCTGAAAATCTATTGTGGCATGCCAGGGAGGTTGGGGATCATCCCAGCATGGTCCGTTTAATTTTTCATGGCCATTTGGGAGGATAAACGGGCGAAACGACGCGAATGGGGCATTTTTGGGCCAAATCGATGTGTTATAGCCTACGGTTTTGAGGGTGCGCTTGGGGTTCGAGCGAGTTGTAGGTCAAAAATCGATAGGGGGATGCCAGGGAGGTTGGGGATCATCCCAGTATGGTCTGTTTAATTTTTCGTGGCCATTTAGATGGAAAACAGGCGTAACGGCACGAATGGGGCATTTTCAGGCCAAATTGGTGTGCCGAAAATTAATCGAGGCATGCCAGGGAGATTGCGAATCATCCCAGTATGGTCCGTTTAATTTTTTGTGGCTATTTGGATGGACAAACAAGCAAAACAGCGTTAATGGGGCATTTTCGGGTCAAATTAATGTGATATAGCCCACGGTTTCGGGGGTGGGCCCAGGATCCGGGCGTGCTGTGGGCCAAAAATCAATCGGGGATTGCCTGGGTGGTTGGGGATCATCCTAGTTTGATCCGTTTAATTTATTGTGGCCATTTGGGTAAACAAATGGGAGAAACGGCACGAACGGGACATTTTTAGACCAAATCAGTGTGCTATAGCCTACGATATCGGGGGTGGGCCCAGGGTACGAGCGTGCTATGGGATAGAAATTGATCGGGGCATGCTAGGAAGGTTAGCGATCATACCAGTGTGATCGATTTAATTTTTCGTGGATATTTGGGTGGACAAATTAACGAAACGGTGTGAACGAGGTATCTTCTGGCCAAATCGGTGTGCTACAGCCTAGAGTTTTTGGGGGGTCCAGGGTTTGAGCATGATGTGGATTGAAAATCAACTGGGGCATGCCAGGGATGTCTCGGATCATCCCAGTATAGTCCGTTTAATTTTTCGTGGCCATTTAGGTGAACAAATGGGCAAAACGGCGCGAATGGGGTATTTTCTAGCCAAATCGGTGTGCTATAGCCTACGGTTTTGGGGGTAGGTCCGGGGTTCGAGTGTGCAGTGGGATGAAAATTAATTGGGGCGTGCCAGGGAGGTTTGGAATTATTCCAGTATGGTCCGTTTAATTTTTCGTGGCCATTTGGGTGGACAAACGGGCAAAACGGCGTGAATGGGGCATTTTCGAGCTAAATTAGTGTGCTATAGCCCACAGTTTTAGGGGTAGGCCCGAGGTTCGGGCGTGCTGTCAGCCAAAAATCGGCCGGGGCTTGCCAAGGTGGTTGGGGATCGTCGTAGTTTGGCTCGTTTAATTTTTTGTGGCCATTTGGGTAAACAAATGGAAGAAACACCGCGAACAGGGCATTTTTGGGCCAAATCAGTGTGCTGTAGCCCACGATTTCAAGGGTGGGCCCGAGGTTCGGGTGTGCTGTTGGGCCAAAAATTGATCGAAACGTGCTAGGGAGGTTGGGGATCGTCCTAGTGTAGTCTGTTTAATTTTTTGTGGCTATTTGAGTAGACAAATGGGCAAAACTGTGCGAATGGGGCATTTTCTAGCCAAATCGGTATGCTATTATGCATGATTTTGAGGGTGGGCTCGGGGTCCGGGCGTTCTGTGGTTTGAAAATCGACCGAGGCATGCCAGGGAGGTTGGTGATCATCGTAGTTTGGTCTATTTAATTTTTAGTGGCCATTAGGGTGGACAAACGGGCAAAACTGTGCAAACGGGTCTTTTTTTGGACAAATCGGTGTGCTATAGCACACGGTTTCGGGGGTGGGCCATGGCTCCAGGTGTGCTGTAGAATGAAAATTGAACTAGGTGTGAAACGGAGGTTGGGGATCGTCCCAGTGTGGTTCGATTAATTTTTCGTGGACATTTGGGTGGACAAATGGGTGATACGGCGTTAACGGGGCATTTTCGGGTCAAATCGGTGTGCTATAGCCCACAGTTTCAGGGGTGGGCCTGGGGTCCGGGCATGCTTTGGGTCAAAAATTGATCGAGGTATGCTAGGGAGGTTGGGGATCGTCCAGTGTGGTCCGTTCAATTTTTTATGGTCATTTAGGTGGGTAAACAGGCGAAACGGCATGAACGGGGCATTTTCAGGCCAAATCGGTGTGCAACAACCTACAATTTTGGTAGTGGGCCTAGTGTCCGGGCGTATTGTGGGCCAAAAATCCATCGTGGCATTCCAGGGAGGTTAGGTATCATCCCAATATGATTCATTTAATTTTTTATGGCTATTTGGGTGGACAAACAGGTGAAACGGCATGAACGGGGTATTTTCAGGCCAAATCGATGTGCTATAGCCCATGGTTTTGGGAGTGGGCTCGGGATCCGGGCGTGCTGTGGGGCAAATATCTATCGTGGTGTGCTAGGGAAGTTGGATATATTTCCAGTATGATCTTTTCAAATTTTCGTGGCTATTTAGGTGGACAAACAGGCGAAACAGCACAAACGGGGTATTTTTGGGCCAAATCGATGTGCTATAGCTCATAGTTTTGGGGGTAGGCCTGGGGTCCGAGTGTGCTGTGCATACAAACTGACCGGGGCATGCCAATGAGATTGGGGATCATCCCAGTGTGGTTCGTATAATTTTTTGTGGCTATTTGCGTGGACGAAAGGGCGAAACGGCACGAACGGGGGTGTTTTCGTGCCAAATCGGTGTGCTATAGCCCATGGTTTCTGGGGTGAGCCTGCGGTCCAGGGGTGCTGTGGGCCGAAATTCGATGGGGGCATGTCAGGAGGTTGGGGATCATCCAGTATGGTCCGTTTAATTTTTCGTGGCCATTTAGCTGGACAAACGAGCAAAACGGCGCGAACGGGGCATTTTCGGGCTAAATCGGTGTGCTATAGCCCACGGTTTCGGGGGTGGGCTCGGGGTCCGGGTGTGCTGTAGGTTGAAAATCGACCGGGGCATACCAGGGAGGTTGGGGATCATCCCAATGTAGTCCATTGAATTTTTTGTGGCCATTTGAGTAGACAAATGGGTGAAATAGTGCAAACTGGGAATTTTTGGGCCAAATCGGTGTGCTATAGCCCACGGTTTCGAGGGTGGCCCAGGGATCCAGGCATGCAGTGGGCCAAAATCAACCGAGGAATGCCAGGTAGGTTGGAGATCATTCCAGTGTGGTCCGTTTAATTTTTCGTAGTGATTTGGGTGGATAAACGGGCGAAACGATGCGAACGGTGCATTTTCGAGCCAAATCGGAGTGTTATAGCCTACGATTTTTGGGGTGGGCCTGGGTTCCGTGCGTGCTGTGGGCCAAAAATCAACCGGGGCATGCCAGAGAGGTTGGGGATCCTCCCAGTGTGGTCCGTTTAATTTTCTGTGGCTATTTAGGTGTACAAACGAGCAAAACAGCGCGAACGAGATATTTTTTCAGCCAAATTGGTATGCTATAGCCCACGATTTTAAGGGTGGGCTCGGAGTTTGGATGTGCAGTGGGCCAAAAATCGACCGAGGCATTCTAGGAAGGTTGGGGATCATCCCAGTGTGCCCCGTTTAATTTTTCATGGCCATTTGGGTGGACAAATGGGAGAAACAGTGCGAACCGAATATTTTAAAGCCAAATTGATGTGCTATAGCCCATGGTTTTGGGGGTGCATCCGGGGTCTAGTCGTGCTGTGGGATAAAAATAGATCGAGGCATGCTAGGGATGTTGAGGATTGTCATAGTGTGATCCATTTAATTTTTCGTGGCCATTTGGGTGGACAAACGAGCGAAACAACGCTAACAGGACATTCTCGGGCCAAATCAGTGTGTCATAGCCCACGGCTTTGGGGGTGGGCCGAGTTCAGAGCGTGTTGTGGGCTAAAAATCAATCCGGGCATGCCAGGGAGGTTAGGGATCGTCCTAGTGTGTTTCGTTTAATTTTTGTGGCCATTTTTGTGGACAAACGGGCAAAACGGTGCGAACAGAGCATTTTCAGGCCAAATTAGTGTGCTATAGCCCACGGTTTTGGGGGAAACATGGCTATTTGGGTGGATAAACGGGAAAATGGCACGAACAGGGCATTTTTAGGCTAAATCGGTGTGCTATAGGTCATGGTTTTGGGGGTGGGCCTGGGGTTCGGGCTTGTTGTGGACCAAAAATCAATCGGGGCGTGCCAGGGAGGTTGGGAATCATCCTAATGTGGTCCGTTTAATTTTTTGTGGCGCTTTGTGTGGACAAACGGGCGACACGGCGTGAAAGAGACATTTTTGGGCCAAATCGGTGTGCTATAGCACACGATTTTGGGGGTGGATCCGAGGTCCTGGCGTGCTGCAGGCCAAAAATTAACTGGGGCATAACAGGGCGGTTTATAATCGTCCTAATGTGGTCCATTTAAATTTTCGTGACCAGTTGGATGGACAACGGGCAAAACGACGAGAACGGGGCATTTTAGGGAGGTTGGGGATCATCCCAGTGTGGGCCCAGGGTCCGGGCGTGTTGTGGGCCAAAAATCAACCGGGGCATCCCAGGGAGGTTGGGGATCATCCCAGTGTGGTCCGTATAATTTTTTGTGGCCATTTGAGAGGACAAACAGGCAAAACGGCGCGAATGGGGCAATTTCGAGCAAAATCGATATGTTATAGCCCACGGTCTAAGGGGTGGGCCCGGGGTTCGAGCGTGCTGTGGGATAAAAATCGATCGGACCGTGCCAGGGAGGTTTGAAATTGTCCCAGTGTGGTTCATTTAATTTTTCGTGGCCATTTAGGTGGACATAGTGGTGAAACGATGTGAATGGGGCATTTTTAGGCCAAATCGATGTGCCATAGCCCATGGTTTCAGGGGTGGGCCTGGGGTCCGAGCGTGCTGTGGGTCAAAAATTGATTGGGGCATGCTAGGGAGGTTGCCGATCATCCCAGTGTGGTCCGTTTAATTTTTTCGTAGCCATTTGGGTGGCCAAACTGGCCTGGTGTCCGGGCGTACTGTGGGCCAAAAATCCATCGTGGCATGCCAGGGAGGTTGGGGATCATCCCAGTGTGGTTCGTTTAATTTTTTGTATCCATTTGATTGGACAAACGGTAGGAATGGAGCATTTTTAGCCCAAATCGGTATGCTATAGCCCACGGTTTGAGGGGTGGGCTCGGGATCCGGGCATGTTGTGGGCAAAAAATCACAGAGGCATACCAGGGAGGTCGGGGATCATCTCAGTATGGCCCATTTAATTTCTCATGGTCATTTGGGTAGACAAATGGGTGAAACGGTGCAAACGGGGTATTTTCGGGCTAAATCGGTGTGCTATAATCCACGGTTTCTGGGGTGGGCCAGAGGTCCGGGTGTTCTGTGGGAGAAAAATCGTCTGGGGCGTGCCATGGATATTGGAGATCAACCCATGTGGTTCGCTTAATTTTTTGTGATCATTTGGGTGGTTACATGGGCGAAAATGCATAAACTGAGCATTTTTAAGCCAAATTAGTGTGCTATAACCCACGGTTTTGGGGGTGGTCCCGGGGTTCGGGCGTTCAGTGGGACAAAAATCGACCGAGGCATGCCATGGTGGTTAGGGATCATCTCAGTGTGGTCCTTTTAATTTTTCGTGGCTATTTGGGTGGACAAACGGGCAAAACGGCGCGATCGAGGCATTTTCAAGCTAAATAATTGTGCTATAGCTCACGATTTTAGGGGTGGGCCTGGGGTTCGGGCGTGCTGTGGGCCAAAAATCTACCGGGGCATGCCAGGGAAGTTGGGGATCATCCCAGTGTGGTCCGTTTAATATTTTGTGGCCATTTGGGTAGACAAATGGGTGAAACGGTGCGAGTAGGGAATTTTTGGGCCAAATTGGTGGTTTTGGGTGTGGGCCCGGGATTCGAGCGTGATGTGGACCAAAAATTGACCAGAGTGTGGCAGGAAGGTTGGGGATCGTTCCAGTGCGATCCGTTTAATTTTTAGTGGCCATTTGTGTGGACAAACGAGCAAAACGGTGTGAACGGGGCATTTTTGGGCTAAATCGATGTGCTATAGCCCACGATTTTTGGGGTGGACCCGGGGTTCGGGCGTGCTATGGGTCAAAAATTGATCGGGGTATGCCAGGGTGTTTCGATATCATCCCAAGGTGGTTCGTTTCAAGCAAACGGGCACAACATCGCGAACGGGGCATTTTCGATCCAAATCGGTTGTTATATCCCTCGGTTTTGGGGTGGATCCGGGGTCCTGGCATGCTGTGGGTCAAAAATTGACTGGGCGTGCCAGGGAGGTTGGAGATCATCTTAGTGTGGCCCATTTAATATTTGGTGATCATTTGGGTTGACAAACGGGCGAAACGACGCAAATTGGGCATTTTTGGGCAGAATTGGTGTGCTATAGCCCATAATTTTGGGGGTGGTCTCGGGGTCTAGGTGTGTTGTGGGCTGAAAATTGATCGAGGCATGCCAGGGAGGTTGGAGAACATCCCAGTATGGTTCGTTTAATTTTTCATGGCCATTTAGGTGGGAAAATGGGCGAAACGATGCGAACGTAGCATTTTTGGACCTAATCGGTGTGCTATAGCCCACGGTTTCAGGGGTGGGCCTAGGGTTCGGTCATGATGTAGGTCCAAAATCAACTGGGGCATGGCAGGGAGGTTGGGAATTATCCCAGTGTGGTCCGCTTAATTATTCATGGCCATTTGGGTGGACAAACGGGCAAAACAGAGCAAACGGGGCTTTTTCGGGCCAAATCGGTGCGCTATAGCCCACGATTTCGGGGGTGGGCCTGGGGTATGGGTGTGTTGTGGGACAAAAAGCGACTGGGCGTGCTAGGGAGGTTGGGGATCATCCCAGTGCTATCGGTTTAATTTTTCGTGGCTATTTGTGTGGATAAACCAGCACAATGGCGCTAACAGGGCATTTTCGAACCAAATTGGTGTACTATAGCCCACGATTTTAGGGGTGGGCCCAGGTTCCAGCCGTGTTGTGGTTAAAATATCGATCGGGGCGTGCCAGGGAGGTTGGGGATTGTCCTAGTGTGGTCCATTTAATTTTTCGTGGCCATTTAGGTGGACAAACGACGCGAACGGGGCATTTTCGGGCTAAATTGATGTGCTATAGCCTACGGTTTTGGAGGTGTGCCCGGGATCCGGGCGTGCAGTAGACAAAAAATCGATTGGGGCGTACCAGGGTGGTTGAGGATCATCCCAGTGTGGTCTGTTTAATTTTTTGTGGCCATTTGGGTCACTACAAAAAAATTGATTTTTAGTGGCGACAAAAGTTGCAGCAAAAGAACCAAAAGTCACCACTGAATATTTTAAGCAGCGAGGTTTATGTCGTCGGTAATAACACCGTAACTAAAAGTTATTTGTGGTGACAAAGTATCCTCGCCACAATAAGAAGTTATTTGTGATGACTATTACCGCCGTAAAAGTTAGACAATTATGTTGCAAAATATATTTTGACAAAACATATTGGGGCTAGGTCATCACTGATATACCGAAATTAACAGCGACTTTGTCGCCGCAAAATCACCATCAATTTTGACCACTTATTTTTCGCCCCTAAAACTTCTGCACATCTATTGTGACCACTTTTTTGTCGCCACTAAAACTTCCACACATCAATTATGACCATTTGTTTGTCGCCAATAAAACTTCTACACATCAATTGTGACCACTTGTTTGTCACCACTAAAACTTTTGAGCATCAATTGTGACCAGTTGTTTGTTGCCACTAAAACTTTTGCATTAGTAACGACCATTCTCTCCATAAAATCAATATCAATAGTGATTTACAAAATTGACAACAAATTTTAAGAACTACAAATATTATTAGCTAATAAAAGAATCCAATAGTGTTATACAAAATCATCCTCCGATCAAATATTATAAGTACATTCCTCAATGAGAATTCAACGTCGTATATGTTAAGAACGACATAGTGCTTCAGTTTTATCATATTCATACATATGATCAAAAATTAAAAATGCATTCTACGCCTTCATGCTCCTCCTTGGTCAACCCATTGTTTAAGAACGTTCCTGCCATTAAAAAAGCATCAAATCACTTTATTTACTAAAAAGCTTCAAACTAAGAGGCTTTGGCCTAATGTATAACTAAAAAGGCAAATATCAATTTCTTATAAGAGATTAAATTTTCCACAAAATAAAATAATGATGCTCTAGATTAAAAATAAGATGGATGAGATCACAGAAGATTGGACAAGATTAAAAATACTTACAGCAAACAAAGGGTGCTAATACACACAGATAATGAAATGCAAGAATGTAACATGAGGTGGTTTTGCCGTGTCTTTTCAAAAAATGCAAACTTAGCTAACATCATAATAGAATGGACTCAAATGACAATGACAACAATAATGCCGCAACTAGTTTAGAATTGAGGTGTTCTTAGTTTTATGGTGAATATATAAAATTAGCTCTACCAACCAATACGTTGGAAATTAGCTCTTTCAACTCGCCATTCGTCTTTCGTCTTTCCTATCAATATAAAGGAGTACAAATAACAACAACAACAACAAAATCAATTATTCCCCTTCCAAGCAATATCACATATCAAAAGACAAACAAATGATATGGAGCTACTTTTTATTCCAGATACAACCAAACTTGTAGTACTCTGTATACTAATCAATCAACTTGCCCACTTATAATATTTAGCTTCATTAAAAGTATCCTTTACTCTCAAATAAAGGAGAAGTGCTTTCATGGGGTCATGGAGGCCATGGTCAACAGTTGAAGTCGTTACAATCTAAAAATTGAATTCTAGTCAAGAAAATACCTTTTGCATTTCAGCCATGAGAGTAGCCATTTTTTCGTGAAATATTTTTTCTACTTCTCCTTTCATGTGTTCACGTTCCTCTTCCAATTTCTTTTGCAAATCTTGATCCATATCTCTTTTCAAGTTGTCAGCCATTTGTTTACTCACTATACCTTAGTACATCTCTAGCTTCAAGTCTATATAAAACTTTGTTAGCAGAGGTCAGTATGTCTAGCTTTTCCTGGCGTAAAATATTACTTTTGCATCGACTCTCTCTCATTAGGTAATTACCGAGGTGAAAGTAGCTCCTAGAGATTCACTTGTTTTGTTTTCTAAAAGGCACAGATCTCCTCAATGAAGTTCTAAAAAAATCTTAATTAACAATGAAAAGTACATCGATAGCTGAATATGAAGAACACAATTCCTACGATATTTCTAAAGGATGGCTTTGGCTGGAATGATACTTACTCATATTTTCCAGTCATGGAGAACCTAATACCAAACAGTATGCCGACTAGGAACTTCAACTGTCTGTTTGGTTTGACAATCTAGAAAGAAAAATACAAATTCAGAATGTAAAAGAATAGTAAGCGATCAAAGATATCAAAGTCGATAGAGAAAATAAAGCAGCGGAATGAAGAGGCCTATGCACCTGCATGCCCATCAGAACATTGTCGGCATTCTCTATCCAACTATCTATTTCTACCTATCAAGCAGACAACTATATTTTATCAATAATTATACGTAGCAAGTATCAGTAATTCTCTATTTATCAGTAATTCTCGTGAATCTGTAAGTTATGCGCTAGATTGCCACTAGTTCAGACACGCAGGTGCGTGACCCGATTATGTTTCTGAGAAGTAACATCTTTATCTTACAGTACTAAACAACAATTTTGGAAGATACCTGTGAACTCCATATCATTTGCCACTCACCCTCGAGGAGTTCCATTTCAGAATTCACTACATTTTTGTTTAAGGAAATAAACTCATCAATTGCCTGGTAATTTCACATCAAGCAAATTATTAGTGACAGAACCTACACATTTTATAACAAGATTTTCACAAAAAAAAATAAGCAGAATTTGTACCTCTTCTAACCTTGTACCCGTTGAAATGGACAAAAGCAACTTTTTCCTTGGTTCAGTTTCCCTTTGCAACACAAATGTAGTTCCCTGCACTATAGCAGTATAGCTTGTGTCCCTTAAAAGTCTAGCTGATTACCTGTTAAAAAGAAGATTTGAGATACAGTTTACTAGTTTTATGCTATGTTTCTCCGACCCTCCAAAATTGCATGACTTTTGGAGAAGCCAGTAAACACCCGGTGGTACTTATAAAGAGACAAACAACATAGGTTTTATGCATTGTGTATAACATATTATAGTGAAGAAAGGCAAAAAAATGACACAATAACAAGCTAAGAACGTTCGCCTACCTTGTTTCCTCTTGAAATACGGAGATTCCCGAATGGAAACAAATATATAGTGTCTAACCAGCCCTTAGCTTCTTCTCCCAGAAGTCTAAAAAGCACAGGGTACGGAACCTTGAACGGTAGAAATTTGATTGAAGAAGTTTCTCTATCAAATTGGAAAAGAATTTGTTTTCCATCTTTGATTGTTGCAAGTGCTTGAGGAGCATAAGACGAGCATTCAGTAAGATATCAAAGAGCTAAATTACCATTCCCTACCCTACAGATGTATAAAACAACTAATACTACTGCACCCCGGTCCAAAAAAGTTGGGATCAAGTAATGAATATCCACTTTCAAAAACTTTAGAATAGTCAGCAGGATAAACGATATATACCTCTACTTTCAGTTCACCTATTGCCTCAGAAAACTTTACAATGTTGGATACACGTGGGTCGTTCGTTCTAAGGAATACTTCTTGAAATACGTTGAATGAATCAAACCCAACAAATGTTCTCTGCAAAGTGGTTCTTAACATTAGTCTCACATTGAGAAAGTGATTAGTTAGCAAACCTCACGTTTTCATGACTACCTTTTGGCGCTGAGGAAGAGAAGATGTTTGCTAATATTATGATAAATTCTCAAGGTTAACGAATTAAAATTAATTTGTTTCTACTGGGACACTTTCGGAGAACCACTAAGATAAACTGAAAGGTTACTCACAGTTAACCGATGACATGCCTCAACAATTTCCAAGAAAAAGAGATATATCAAAATCTACATCCCTTCACAAATCATCAGGTTAGTGATTTATGATTAGCCGAAAGGCAGAATCCACAATACATTATCGATTTTTAGTATGTCTACAAAATCAATATTGATCATCATTTCTTCATTTCAGCTCTTTAACCAATCTACGCACCAGAAAATGACGACAGCTGAAAGAACAGTAAGCAAAAAATATACTAGAATCTAGCCTGAATAGGAGATGTTGATCCTGGCCTAGTCGTGAACATCAGCTGCCACTGACCCTCGATCAAACTCAAGCTCGTCTATATATGCAACCACATTGCAACATCATAACTTACCATCCTTAGTAACTTTTTCTCTTATGTACGCAACCACATTTATAATAATTGACACTAAGAAATCGATAGAAAGGGAATGTAATGAAAGAAAAAACACTTAAGACGGTACTCACTGGTTCAAAAATACCTTCTGATCCTTCAAGAACTTTAACAACACATTCAACCTCTTACATAGCCATACATTTTCTTTAGATTACCCAATACTAATTAGTAACTTACGGGTTCTTTGAACCTAAAAAATGATCTATCACCAGATTATACAGAGGCAGACCTAGCCTTATCCTTGATCCGCATCTAATATTATACGATGCACAAGATGACCCCTAAAAGATGTCAATCTAAGAACGAAATTCATGTCACTATAACAGTTCCAAACAAGTTGGGTCCGCTATATGAATCCTATTTCTCTATTTAAACTCAACCTGTGCTACACCTCACTATAACAGTAAATGTAACAACCAACAACTACAGTGCAATCCAAAATAAGTTAAGTCAGCGATATGATTCTCCACTTCTCCGTTTAAGCTCAACTCATGTTAAGCCTCACTATAACAATAAATCTAACAACTACTACTACGCCTCAGTCTCAAACATGTTACGGTTAGGTATATCAAAGATCCGGCTTCATTTATGCTCAACTCAATCATCATCATACCAAATAAAATAAAAGTGAAAAACAAATTATATATAAAAAGTAGTAATAACAATCGTATAAGTTCTCTAACAATTCTAAAACTTATTTCCACCTACTAAATATCACCTATAACTACAACAACATATCCTATGTAGTCCCACAGAATGGGGTCTGGGGAGGGTAGGACGTATGCAAACCTTACCGCTACCTCAAGGAAAACAAACCAAAGTAATCCAAAAAAGAAGTAACTGAAGTGAAAAAATAACAAAGAAAAATACTAGGATCGTGGAAGTATAAGACAATAAATAATATAACCAAAAAATGGAAGGACAAGAAACTACAAGAGCAATACTACGACTAACCGACTACCGGCGAATAGCCACACAAAGCACTACTACCTACTGATTAACCTATTACCCTAATCCGTGCCCTCCACAACACCAACCATAACAATGCAAAACAACAAAAAATATCAGACAGAATAAGTAACTGGGGATAAAAGTGTGAACTAGCTTGAAGTTGTTGAGGAGAAGCAGCACGAGCACGACCACAACCTTGAATACCAATAAGAGCATCAATTAGCCACCTCTTGCAGCAATACCAACATTACCAAAGTCCCCACCACTAGAAAAAAAATCACTACCAGCCCCACCTAAGTTCTCACCCCTAGCAGCAACACCACCATCACCTAAGTCCCCACCAATAGCAGAAACACCACCACCACAGCCACCTAAGTCCTTACCAATAGAAGAAACAACATCACCACCACCTAGGTCTTCACTCCTAGCAGTACCACCACCACTCAAGTTTTCAGTAAAAGTAGGCTCATGAGGTATTACAGCTTCTGCAAAGTTCTCTTCAAACCCTAAATTATCACAGTCTCCTAAGTCTTCACTTAACTTTTTATCAAAAGTAGGACAAGATTCTCCTCCCACATGGGGTTCATATTCAGTAGATGGGACCACATCAACCTCATCAACTAAATGTGTCAAATATAACGCAACAACATCTCCATATTCAATATAACGTTTGGCTCTCTCTTGAGAGATATTAACTACAGAAATATGGAAAGGCAAATCATGATAATAATGAACACAAAAAAATAACTTAAACCAAAATCAAAATAAGATGAAAATATAGAAGTAGAAGTGTTATTCATAAATGTAAGAGAAACACTACAAGAAAAAAAAGCAAGCACAACTGTAGTGATTGTACAAATGTAGTACAAATCAATACAAACACAAGGATACGCATTTACAACATATCAAAAACATAAAAATTTTCTTAAGTAGTCATTTTATAATATTGACGAAAGGACTCCAAACTGGGAAAGAAATCAAAGCAATAAAAGCTAACGTATGAATTATATAATATTGAGAAAGAAAAATAAGAACTTTTACCTAACAAACCTATGCCTAACTATTTATCTGCCCACTTCCCTACAGCATATATTTATAGGTTTTCTTAAAGATTCTTTATTCGATCATTATTATATATTTTACTACTCCTTTTTACTTGCACAATAAAAGAAAATCTAAGATTAGTTTTTCATATATTTTTTCCTCCTCAATTTTTAATGATTATAATCAACTTTATAAAGTTAATTAGTTAATAATCTATATCTATAATCTATAATCTACTTCTATATCTATAATCTATAATCTATAATCTATCTATCTATATTTATATCTATATCTATAATCTATAATCTATTAAAAGTGTAAAGGGCCTTAGAAATGTCGTGAACTGTCCTTAGTTAAAAGTCTTTCATTTAGACAAAATCGTCTTTTCACTATTTTTTCTAATATTTAAGAATTAAAAATAAATTAAATACATTTATGATAAAATCTTTCCTTATTAGAAGTCAAAAGAATTAATGAAATCTAATATTTTTTGATTAATTTAATTAAAATTAAGTTGCCCTAAATATATAGTAAGAAAAAATATATGATAATAAATATGAAGTCTTAAATCATACGATCAGAAAAATATATTTTAAATATTAAAAATCTTATTATATGGTAGCAAAATTAATATATTAATATGGTAAAAGAGTATGTGTACCCGTTTTGAAATATATCTTTAGTAGAATCATAGTTGAAGTCAATTGAGAATCATCTAAGTGACTCTTGCAAATCTTTGTTGTTGTTTCTTCTTCTTCCTCCTTTGTTGTTTCATTTTATTTTTTATTTTTAATTTTTTATTCAATTTTTCTTCATTCAATGTAATATTTTATCTTGTCTTTCTTTTCGTTAATAGTGGTATGATAATTTGTTGTTGTTAATTACTATAACTGTATATATGTTCATAGATTATATCTTACATATGTTATGGTGTATAATAATATAACGTTAATGAAGGTATTTTTGTATGTAGATGAGGAGAAGATTGCGTTCAAAATTCAAGCAGGGGGTTAGAAATTATGAGCAACAGAGATTTATAGCAACGTGTGGGATTGAAGAGTGTGAGATAATAAACAACCTTCTTAAGAACTCGGAATAAAAATAAGCCAATAAAGTGATAAAAATAAGTTACCTATTTAATAAGTTATCAAAATAGGCTAAACCTAATAAATTATTACGTTTTTCACTTTTTTTTCTTTAACGGTAAACTAACAGAGTTGACTTTTTGTAAAAAAAAAATAATTTATTACGTTTTATCTAAAAAAAAATATAAAACGTAATAAATTATTACGACTTACACAAAAATAAAAAAAAAAAACAAGTCAATGTTTTTGTCACATCACCACTTTTATGTTTACTTTTTTTAAAAATTGACACAAAAAAGTTACGTTTTATGTAAAATGTATGTCAAACTTACTTTTTCACTATTCATGCAGAAATTCAGAAAGAAACGTCGCTTGCCCATGTGCTTGACGAAGAACAACTTCTGGAGAATTCATTTTAAGAGGAAATCTCACAAATTTTTCCTTCAGGAATGTGTCTCCATCTGCAAGAAAATGAGTCCGTATCAGACTCTGTCAAAGAAGGTTCTCTCAATTATTCACTTGGCAAAGAACTCTCATATCTTACTCTAAAAGGGCATGAGATAACATTGGTCAAAGAAGAGTTGTAGTTTTGTAATAGAAAAAACCTCACATATAACTGAGAAGTTCAATAAAAGGAAGACATTGCCAAATGCCAACTGATTGCACTCCTTACTCAAGTTAAAAAATAGAAGAATTAGGACTCTAGAAAAAGTAAGTGTGACATACAGTAAGTAAGTCTGACATACATTTTACATAAAACTTAATTTTTTTAAGTAAGAGTGTGCAAAATTAAATATATACTCGTTATGATTAATATTTAACCTTCATTCACCACATAATTTTCGGTGAAGGGTGTGCATCTGACCACCCTTCGATAAAGGTGGCTCCGCCCCTGGTTTGAACTTAGTCCGACATGTAAACTTTTGTTGCTCGATCTGTCTCAATTTAATTGTATTAATTTAATGTGATTAAGAAAAATATGGTTTAAAATAATTCTTTTTAAAGTTACTGCAATTTAAATCTTGAGATCCTTTGGCAGTAGGGGAAAGAGGTACTGCATGACAAACGTAAAAGTGATGATGTAAAATATATATGTGCTTACATTAAAAAATATATTTATAGTATTATATTAAAATGTAAAGAATTTTTGAGAAGTGAATTAGAAATCTTTTCAATAGATGAAATCATTTAATATTAAATAATAAAACGTTACATGTACGAGGCACGTGCGGCTAAACTAGTAGAAGTAAATATGTGAAAAAACAATTTTGTCTAAAAATAATGATTTTTAATGAAGGATAAAAAATTCAAACAATCTTTTTAAAGGCATTCACACTTTTAATATAACTAGTTTATGAAAACGTGCATTGCACGTTTGTCCCTTTTGATTATCATAAAACTTCTATATATATTTTAAAATTTGAGCGCCTATAAGATAGGAAATATAGAAATTATGGTTGGGGGTACAAAAGTTGACCACAAATCATTCGGAGAAATTTTTGAAATCGTCCGATGACATCTTTATTCCTAACCATACGAACAATCAATGACGAAAAGCTTAATCGTAAGATAAACAACTAATGATTAAAAATTAAGTCTCTACTATGAGATAGCTGATGAATTTCTAATATGAAAAAAAAAAAATTTTATAAAGATTTATATATTATATAACTTCAAGAGCAAACTATCGATATAATAAATTTACCGTAAATCATAAGAAATTATTTTCGGACTCATCTAATGCTCTCTGTAAACACCAACGAATTGATGAACTTCCAATATGATGAAAATAAAGGTTACATTAGGACTTCATGTTTAAAATATGAACAAAAATTAGACAAAAATATGCTGGCATGTTTTTTCTCTAAGGAAACACTAACAATCAACAACAAAAAGCTTAACCGTAACACTAACAATCAACAACAAAAAGCTTAACCGTAACACAAACAACAAATGATTAAAATCAAGTCCCTATTATGAGATAACCGATGAATATCTAATATGAAGAAAAAAAAAACTCATAATGAATTATATATTATATAACTTCAAGAACAAACTAAAGATATAATAACTCTAAATCATAAGAAGTAATTCTCGAAATCATCTAATGGTCTCGTTATTTGCTAAGCAAACATCAATGAATTGATGAATTTCTATTATGAAGAAAACAAAATTACATTAGAATTTTATGTGAACAAATATGTCCAAAACAAAAATATACCGGCATATTTATTTCCTAAGGAAACACTAAAAATCAGCCACTACAAAGTATGCCCCACGGGCAAGAGTTAACTTTATCACGTTATATTTTCATTTATAAGATGTTCTACAACTATTGCTAAGCAAAAACGTTATATTTTTATTTATAAGATGTTCTATAACTATTGCTAAGCAAAACTTAATTAGCTCAAGGACTTTCAAATTACAAATTATGTCCCACGAGCAATAGTTGACTCTACCATGTTATGTCTTCATTTGTAAGATGTTCTACAACTCTTTCCTTAAAGGCAGTCAAGGACTTTCAAACAACCGAAAATCGACCGGGGCGTGCCAAGGAGGCTGAGGATCGTCCCAGTGTGGTTCGTTTAATTTTTCGTAGACGATAAAGCTTAGATGTAAGTAACAACTAATGACTAAAAATCAGGTCCCTACGATGAGATAGCGGTTGAATTTTTAGATCATAATGAATTATATATTAGATAACTTCAAGAACAAATTAAGATAAAGATATAATAAATTTATCTTAAATCATAGGAAACGATTCTCGAAATCATCTAACGGTCTTTTTATTTCTAAGTAAACACCAACGAATTGATGTATTTCTTATAAGAACAAAATGAAAATCACAATAAGATCTGGTGTTAAAAATTCTGAACCAAAAATTAAACTAAATTACGCCTAACCTTTCTACATTAAACTTCTTTGTGGGAGCAATTAGTCATTACTTTTGATTTGATTTTCTGACCTTCTCATACACGTGATGCAGTCATATTCAAACTAATAAGAAGTAATCCTTAAAATATGAAAAGAAAACCTAATGAAAATATCACATAAATTTTATATCTAAACGAATTCTAATTTTTAATATATGAAAGGAAAAAGACATAGAAGAAAAATTAAGGATTCTAATCCTTAAAATATGGAATGGAAGAAAAGTTGAATTCTATTAACCTAGATAAAACAAATTCTATTAACCTAAAACACACATACACAAACAAAAACCTAGATCCACAAATAATTTAAAGTGGTGAAATTAGGTGGAAAAAATTGCACGGAACTTTTTCTACACCTACAATTAAGGGAATTAATAGTAAATATTTGAAAATTTTAGGTAAAAAAGGTCACGTACAAGAATGTATTACACAAATCGTATTGATTTTGAAGTCCTTAATTTAGGAGAATTATCAAAAGGAGATTTCTAACCACAAACGTAAGTTCTACAATGTAGCAGTCCAACCGGCTATATTGTATATGTATTACACAAATCTTATTGATTTTGAAGTCCTTAATTTAGGAGAATTATCAAAAGGAGATTTCTAACTACACACGTAAGCTCTACAGAGTAGCAGTCCATCCGGCTATATTGTATGGAGCAAGAGTGTTGCTCAGTTATAAACTCTCACATCTAAAAGTTAAAGGTGGTGGAGATGAGGACGTTGTGATGGATATGTGGCCATACCAGGAAAGATAGGGTAGTGAATATGTGGCCATACCAGGAAAGATAGGGTGAGGAATGAGATTATTCGGGAGAAGGTGTGAGTTATTTCGGTGGAGGACAAGATGCGAGAAGTGAGACTACGTTGGTTCGGGCACGTGATGAGGAGGGGTTTTGATGAGCTAGTGCGGAGGTGTGAGATCTTGACTATGGATGATTTTAGGCGGGGTAGATTGTAGAGGTAGGCCGAAGAAGTGAAATATTAGAGGGAGATGATTAGGCATGATATAGAGCAGTTACAGTTTATAGAGGACATGACCCTTGATATGAAGGTGTGGAGTACGCAGATTAGGATAGAGGGTTAGGGGGTGGGAGCGCATAGTAGGAGAGCATTCTTTTGTGTCTGAAGTTTCTTGTTCACGGTGTTGTGTGATGTCTATGGTTTCGTTTAGATAGTTTTTAGTATTATCCGTTTAGATAGTTTTTAGTATTATCTTGTGGCTAGCGGTGTTAGTTTATTTTGCTTGTTGTACTAGTTTATATGCATTTATGTTTTGTGTGTGTTATACGGCTATTGGTCATAAACCTGTTGTTTATCGGAAACAACCTATCTAGTTCAGCTAAGGTAGTGGTATTATCTACATACACTCTACCCTCTCCCGAGAGGAATACACCCGGATATGTATTTGTTGTTGTAATAAAAATTTATATTGAAATAACAATAATTTGAGATAAAAATTAGTAAATGACAATTTTAGGACAAAAATTTTAATAACTTTTATAAGCTACTTCACAATTTTAATATATATATATATATATATAGGAGAGTCGTATTTGTTTTTGTTTTTGGGAGCAATTAATGTTATAGTTGCGAAATTGTATAAGGTGTAAGGGAATCAAAGTGGGAGTATATATAAGTATGAAGATAGTGCTACATAACTATATAGTAGCCCACAGAAAAAGGCCAACCAAAGAAAGGCACATCAAATATTAAAGAGAGAGAGAGAGAGATCAGTTCAATGGCAGCGGTAATTGGTGCACTTGAGCCTGTGATTGTGAAGCTCTCCTTACTACTCCTATGCCTCAACTTTAACTCTTTTCTCACTCTTACTCAAGGTACCTAAGTTTTGATCTCTCCACACACTTCCTTTTAACCTGTCTAAAGAAAAAAAAGAATAGCTATAACTAAGAGCTGCATATTTTATATTTTTGAGTCATTGTAATATCTAGTATACATTAATTATACACTGTCACGATATCCAAAAATAACTACAAATAAACGTTCATAAAAGATGAGATTAGTGATGTTAAAAAAGATTACGTCACACCACAATTGACACATATTGGGTGCGGTTTCTCTTTTATTTCACAAAATGAATGAATTCAAATCTTACACTTTCACGTCTACAAACACCCGATCCATGAATTTGTAAAACAAAAAAAAAAAATAATAGAAGTTGTTGAGATATAAAGTAAATATTTTCGAAAAATAATATAATTTCTTTTACACGGTTAATATGTAGGATCAGTTTTAAATAAAGTTTCTGACAGTGAGAGTACTCTGCGATATATGTAAAGCAGCAAGAAAATGGGAATCATGGAAAGATAAATACCCCTTCATAAAACCAGCAAGTTCATTCTCATCATCATCATCATCAAATGCTTGGATCAGTGGGAGCAACGAGGCATATAATTATGACTACATAATAGTTGGAGGAGGCACAGCTGGCTGCCCTTTAGCAGCAACTTTATCACAGAAATTCAATGTGTTGTTGCTTGAAAGAGGAGGAGTTCCATTTGACAATTTTAATGTTTCCTAAATGCAAAATTTTCATATATCTTTGGCTGACACTTCTCCAACTTCTGCTTCACAAATTTTTGTGTCAACTGATGGTGTGTTTAATGCAAGAGCTAAAGTCTTGGGCGGAGGCACTAGCATTAATGCTGGGTTCTACAGTCGCACTGGCGAAAGGTACTTAATTTCATCTCATCTCTATCATTTATTTTATCTTTTATCTGTCCACTATATTAAAAATATATTCACTTTTCCATGTAATTTTTAGTATATCGAGAGAAAAACTTATATTAAAAATAATCACTTTTTCATATTTTTTTAGCATATTGAGAGAAAAACTTACTCCTACCGATTCATTTTTCTTGACCACTTCATTTTACTTGTTCATATTAGTAAATCAATAGAAATTTGGTGTAAAAAGTTTTGCAAGTCAATTTGCCCAAGTATCACAGAGTCATTAGGAAACATTATATATGATAGTTTGACAAAATTGAAAGATTTTTTGGTGGCATAAAATTGTTTAGTAGTAACTAATTGTTTTGGGAAACGATGAATGATTTCTTTTGTTACGAAAATTAGTATAGTGACTTATTTTTATTTTTAATGCAATAAAATACAGTGAGTGACCATCAATTAAATTAATGAGTACCTTAAATGAATAATTCTGACAAATAATTAATTGAGTATGCTAAAATTAATTGAATTGTTTCAGCATACTCCATTAATTATTTGTCAATTGATTTCAACAGATTCAAAAGGCAAGGTGAGCTGTAGTGGTATGATGAAATTAATTGAATGAGCCCATAAAGCTGACAAACTGCATAACCTATATACCTTGTCTATTTCTTTTTA
This sequence comes from Capsicum annuum, assembly GCF_002878395.1. Taxonomy (NCBI): domain Eukaryota; kingdom Viridiplantae; phylum Streptophyta; class Magnoliopsida; order Solanales; family Solanaceae; genus Capsicum; species Capsicum annuum. The sequence continues at coordinate 198,866,786 of NC_061116.1, read as the reverse complement.
AGATTAATTATCCATCTGTCTTTTGATAGTGTCTCTAAATGGTACTACTACCACTTCCTGTCCTCTTCCAATTACGTAGAGAAAATTAGCCACTTGTTAAGTACCAGATTCAAATATTTTGAAGTGCAAAGAAGAAATAATCACTACATTTACTTTTTCAAATAGTTTTTGTAATTTATTTTGTGAGGATCGGATCAGTTTAGCTTCTCTGTAAATAAAAAGGACAAACAGGAATTTTAAGTACATTACATTATATTAATGAAGGCCACTTTGACAGTGACTGTTCATTTAGCAGTCAAAAGTATACGTACAAAACCTTTCTAAATCAATAGGATTCTGTGGACGATATACTATGGTTAGAGCCCATTAATGATCTTGATATATACTATTAAGATAACGTACGTATGATTTCTTTCATTTGTTTCCTAAATTTGGAGCTTAGGGCAGCAGTGGCTGAGACGAGCAAGGGCATTCAAACATGTTATTAAATACACATAAAAAAAATTAACTTTTCTATATATATAATGTAATTTTTCAAAAAAGGGGTATCGATTGATTCACCTTGAACAAGGGTACCTAGCTCCGCCACTGCTGACTGCTGTAGGGTGCTGTCCTTACTAAGCTTTTCTTTTGAATAGTTGTGCTAGTGATCATATCTGTCTCCATATTGTGGTCCTTCTTGCCTGGCTTGAAATAAAAGATTTGGTAGGGAACATAATAATGCACAAAATGATTTAAAGACTAACGAGACATGGTTGGTTGTCAAGCTATAGATACACCCAAAAATTGAGCCTACTTGCACATTTTAAACATCTCAACTGTGAAAAATATTAAAGTTGATTTCTTGGATCGCACAGATTTTCTAGTAAACTTTTTAGACTATTTAGTGTAATTTCTAGAATAATCATGTTGAAGAAATATCTAGATATTCTAGGTAGAATAATCTAGAAAAGAATAGTATAGTTTTTTGATATATGTATTTAGGAAAGATCTAGATATTAGATTCTGCTAGATATTTTAGAGTAATGGTACAAGAAAAAGGTGACTTGATTTTTATCTTGAATAATTTAGATATTCTAGAGTAGTAGAAGTCACAAGATTTTTTCTTGTAGAAGTATCTAAAACTTTTTCTAGAACCACCTGATCTTGCACATTTGTAATCAACCAAAAACAATTCAATTCAAGAAGTCTTCTTCCATAACAAAGCTTCCATTTCTTAGCTTTCTCTTCTTAGTTGAATATCTTAGTTAACGATCTTGGGCTAGCAGAAGATTTCTAAATATACCTTTCTTCTGCTATTCCCTACACTAACTACCACCCTTGTATCATCATTTATTGTATTTACCATTTAAGGCTAATGAATTTAATTTTCTCTTTATGATGGTTTCTTATAAATCATCTTACTGTTTAGTTTGAATAGCTGTTGAAACAAAGATATGAAACAGAAACATAGGTGTTTGAGTAAGTACTATTTTCTTTTTTTTTTCCTTTAATTTGTATTCGGAACCCACTGATCCAATTTTTTCACCAGGGGCAGATCTAGCCTATGTAGCATGGCGCCACGGGCGTGAACCTAGTTGTTTTTGTTCAAACTCTCATGTTAAAGAATTAACAAAATATTTGTAGATATTTGATTGTGAATTCAATTATTGTTGTATATTAACTTGAGGTCGTTTTAGGAACCCATAAACTTTAAATTTTGAATCCACACGACCCATTAATGGGAAAATTGCTCCTTGTTAGGAGTTTCTAAAATGCATGAAAATTATGTACATTTGTATGATTATAGAATCTTGCATGCACTAGGCACATAAGTACTACTTACTACATATTGCTGCATTGAGGTACAAATTGGTGGCAGGTAGATCATTTGATGCAATGATTGTTTGAACTTGTAGCTATATCAAGAAAGTAGGCTGGGATTCTAAACTGGTGAATGAATCATTCCCCTGGATTGAGAAGCAAATTGTTCATAGACCAATCTTAGCACCATGGCAGATAGCAGTAAGCGAAGGTCTTCTAGAAGTTGGTATATTACCTTTTAATGGATTCACATATGATCACATATATGGAACCAAGTTTGGAGGAACTATTTTCGACAGATTTGGTCATCGTAAGACTGCTGCTGAACTACTCACCTCAGGCAACCCTGGGAAGCTTCATGTCTTGGTGCACGCGACAGTTCAAAAGGTTGAGTTTGACACATCAGGTATTACATGTCAACTCAGTCTAATACATTTAGTCCTAGATTGAGTACTTAAACTAGTATGATGATAGCAATTTAAAATTGAGTAGGAAAGAAGCCAAGAGCAGTAGGAGTTATCTTCAAAGACGAAAAGCGGAACCAACACAAGGCATTTCTTTCAAAGACAAAGGGAAGTGAAATTATAGTGTCATCTGGTGCAATTGGAAGTCCACAAATTCTGTTGCTCAGCGGAATAGGACCAAAGGCTGAATTGGAAAAATTGAACATATCAGTGGTGCTTGACTGTAAATTCGTCGGTAAAGGCATGTCAGACAACCCCTTAAACACCATATTTGTTCCCACAAATAGGCCTGTTCAGCAGTCCCTGATCCAGACTGTAGGAATTACCAAGATGGGGGTCTATATTGAAGCTAGTAGTGGATATGGAGAATCCGAAGACAGCATTCATCGCAATCATGGTATCGCCTCAGCTGAGGTTAGTGATAAAAACTTCATTTCAAGCATTGTTGAGAAATTAACAATCAGTTGTTGTTGCAAATATCCTCTTTAGTATACGTACTAAAACTGATAACTTTTAGTGGCCAGAGCCAACAGCGCTTCTGGGACGCGTGGGTGCTCGAGTTTTTCCTCATGACACTCCATTGAACTCTTTTTGACATTCAAACCTTTTTCTGACATACGTTTAACGTTTTGGAATAACCAGATAGGACAACTCTCCACAATTCCTCCAAAGCAGAGAACACACGAAGCAATTGAAGCGCACAAAAGAAACAAGAAAAATGTTCCACGAGAAGTATTCAGGGGAGGCTCTATATTAGAAAAGATAGCAACACCTTTATCAACAGGGCATCTTAGACTGAAGAGCAACAAGATTGATGACAGTCCTTCCGTCACCTTCAACTACTTTAGCCATCCATGCGACCTGAAGCGATGTGTAGATGGCATACGCATTGTGGAGAAGATTGTGAAATCAAAACATTTCACTAACTACGCGCAGTGCGATAAGGAGACACTTGACAAGTTGCTAAACATGAGTGTCCAAGCTAACATTAACCTTATACCGAAACATACTAATGATACGGAATCACTTGAACAGTTCTGCAAAGACACTGTGATCACAATATGGCACTATCACGGGGGTTGTCATATAGGCAAGGTAGTAAGCCCTGATTACAGGGTTATCAATGTCAAAAGGCTCCGAGTCATTGATGGTTCGACATTCACTGAGTCGCCAGGAACCAATCCTCAAGCCACAGTCATGATGATGGGCAGGTAAAAATCATTCATATCTTACAAGTACTCTGAAGAGGATTGAATAATTATACTAATTGATTTCTTTGATGCAGGTATATGGGAGTAAAGATTTTAAGGGAAAGATTAGGAAGAGCAGCTGGTTTATAATGATTCTATTGGTCCATTTTTTAGTTTCTTTTTGCAAGGGAACTGAGACATAAGTATGAATATTGTCATTTTAATTCTTTAGCAAGCAGTTATATGTAGTCTGTAAAGTTTGGCTTTCCATAAAAAGAAGAGTAATTAGAACGATTGAAAAAACTTACCTGCAGCCGATGTAACTACGTTAGTTTATCACGGTCAAGTGGTAGATTGAGGTGAAGTGATAAAAATGCATATGAAAGAGACGTGTCGTTGTTAGGTGTGGAGCCTGATTAATATGTAATGTACTGATTATATATTAATGTTCACGTAGTTCAACCTCTGTGTACCTTTTATTCTCATTTTCTCTGTGTAACCGTACATATTCTGAATCATTAATATAAATATCCCGTCCTCCGTGGAGTTTACCCACGGGTGTTACCACGAAATTATTTCCCACTCATCTTTCTCTCTCTCTCTACTCACGAAATTTCTCTCTAGCTTTCTTCATCTTTTCCGCCAGATCTAGTGAGTGTTATTTATGTAGTTTCGGGTACAAGAATTTGTATAAATGCAACACCAACTTCAATAATAGTTCATGTATAAACAAGAACACCTTTGAAGTTCTTTAACACGTTCAACACAAGATTACTAATAATCTATCAAAGAAGTGTGTTAGATTTCAGAAAATAGATAAATTTAAGGCCAAGTCCCCCAACTTCACGGAGTGTCCTTAAGGAATAATTCCTCTCACTGTACCCGAGGTTATGGAATCTTCCTCCCAGGATAAAATGGCCTACAATCCGAACAATAGCGGTACCTCAAATTGTTGGATTCTACGAACTCACTCAATAACTTAATGATCACACAGAGTTTTTGTTAAGTATAGAAGTGTTTTTGCTGTAAAAATTGATTACCATACCTAAGAAAAATAACAGGTATTTATAGCCTTAAGTGTATCCTTTCAGAAAGAATGCATTGGTTCAGCAGAAAGGCACCTTTCCGTAACAGTCACGTATTTGCGCCCAGACTGCGCTGGAACTGCGCCAGGACTGCAGCCGCAAATGACATTTTGTACATTCCAGTGAGCATCTGAGCTGGAATTGCGTCCGCAGTTTTTGATCTGCGTTTGAACTGCGACTGCATGTCAAAACAGTATGCCTCTTCTCGAAGGGTCGCATCCCTTCGTAATATGCGTTGCGTATGCATTGAAATTGTGCCAACATTTGGAGAAAATTAATACTATTCAGATTTTGGAATTTTGGATTAAATTATCACTTGCAAACAAGTTTCAAATAAATTTTGTCTAAAAAATTAGATCTCATCAATCAATCATTTGACAAATTCAAATTCAAATCCAAATTCGAAGTCGAGCGAGCGACGACAACGACGGAGCGAGGCATCACCTAGTTCTTGCCTTACTATCCATGTGGAGTTAGTGTTTCTCATTATAAATACTTTCAAGTTCTCTTCTCCCACCAATGTGGGAGAAATGAGTAAACTTTCTAATTTGGGAGTATACTTTCCAAATTAGTGTCTCCCTTCTCTTCACCATTTTTCCTCTATTTTTCATTCACATACACCTTGAACCCAATAATCCCTCACATGAATGGGAAATGTCTATCTTTTGAAGAATTTAGAACAAGCATGTGACCATTTAGCAAAGTCTAATTGCATCTGGATAAGTAGGTTTTCCTTTGAACTTTTCATAGTGAACATGCATCGAATGCACTCGATCAATCGGTAGATTTGATATCTTTGAACCGTCGAGCTTTAATATACGCCTAGACAACACGTGTCACACAACTAACCTTTTACTATTTATGATTCTCATGGTTTTGTTCTTTTCAGCCATGAATATGTCCCAGTTTCATGAGAGCTTAGAGAATAGGCCTTTACTAACATTCTCTTTGAAGCGGCTTCCACTTTACCCTCACATAGGTGATTTCTAAACGTTCAATCCTATAGATTAAACTATTTGGTCAAATCTGCCAAATTTAGATAATCATTAAAAGACTTTTCACTTTAAGTCTTTACTATACATTGTCTACATCATGAGAATGGGTTTGGTAATTGACAATATTGAACCTGTCAGACATAATTTTATTTTATCTCTTTGAACCTAGCTCTTGGGATCTCCATGTTAAAATTGGTCTTGGGCCTAACTCACACCCCAAAAGCTAGCTTATGAGGAGGAGGATTGCCCAAGCCTTATAAGGAGACCAAGGACCCTTTCCTCTTTCGATATGGGATACTTAACAAACTTGGTGCTTGTTAATGTGATTTGTAGAGGTTTTAGAGTTTGATACACTCTTTATTTGCTACGTTTCGTATTCTCCTTATGTCAAGTTACCTATCTTTTATCATTTTCCCTTTGTGTTTGATTCTAGTGTCGTCTTGTTGTCTTATTGTTGCAGGTTTAGGCTTGTTGTTGTAGGTTGTTTGCAGACTATTTTGGTGTTTTAGCTACCGTTTGGTATCATTCGGAGAAACATAATTGATTGATTGAGACAAAATGCTTCCCTGCATTTCAGTCATCTAGTACTACCAGTAGATTGTAGTAGTAGTACTAAAAAAGGATCCGGTCATTTCTGCTGATCCGTCTCATTAGTTGTGTCATTGTTTCGAGTTGAATATTGTTATCTTTGGTTATCAACTTATCATCAGTACAAACTGGACATGATAAGTTCCATGCAGCGCGCTTCAATTTTACACATTCCTGCTGTTTTGTTTATTATTTCTCAGTTCCTGCACCAAATAAGGTTAAAATTGTTACGCAAAATAGGTGATGCACTCGAGCAAAACTGCAGAATCTTAGTGGGCCTGTTTCTATTGAAATGGGGAAGATACATGCTGAAGAAAGTGGAGACCTCGACCTCCTGTAAGTGAAATTGGAAAATGAGTTTGAGGTCGTGTGAAGCGCAGCTCTACCTTGCTATCAGGTCGTGCTTGTCATAAGTTGTTTTAAAATGAAAGAGAGTTCAGTTTTTATTGACTTAGAAGTCGTGAGTGTTAAGCTACTGAGAAATTTATATGGATTTCCTCTCTTTGCTTAAAAATATCTGTGCGAGAATTCTGCGTCGCGAAATGATGGGACGAAAGATCCTTACAAATGGTTCAGTCATAGAATCTGACGTGAACTTTGTGCAGCCAACTATTATGAAAATTTTTCCAAGAGCTTAAGTTGTGAAGGAAGAATTGTTTGGTCCTGTTGTCTTATGAAGTTTAAGGTATATATCCAGAAAGGAGGCTATGAATGCTTTGGATGAGCACTTATTGTCATGTCCCAAAAACCTCACGGGCGTGATTGGCTCCCGCTATCAACGCTTGTCGGGAGAACCAATTCCCCATACATTCATGATTTCTAGAGGCGCTGAAATAAAAAAGTAAGCAAAGCAAAATGCATGTAATAACCATTATCACAAGGTAATTATCCAACAAGATATTGCATAATGATTTACGAAAACAACGGTAGTTTAGATAACAAATCTCTAACCCAAACCCTACACTAGACCATGGAGCATCTAAACAAGTTACATGAGTTCCACATTCGGGCATACAAACCCAACGAAAAAAATACAATTTAAAAATAACTAAAGCTGGATGACAACCTTTACGAATAATGCAAAGATTCACCTCAGCAACAGAATCCACAAGTAAAGACCGCCAGCCACGAGTCTCTCTCTCCGCAACCGTATCTGCAGATATGCGAGTAAGGAGTGAGCTATATGTAAATATAACCTAGTAAGATCCTTGACCCGCTACTTTGATACCCCTGGAACAAGTGTGAGAAAATACAAGATACACAAATAATATGTACATAATATCTCTCATAAGGTAATTTTAATAAGATCCAAAAGGAAGTTCAAAATGTCACTCTATATCTCGACTCAATCCACTCTCATAACTTGTCATAAATGGCGGTGAAGGTGATTGGCCTAGCACCCCGACAAGTCCACGACAGCATATATAATGCTCTAAAAGTCTACTACGGCAGCATGTACAATCCCCTAACATATTACGGCAGCATAAGTAATGCCCCTAACATATTACGACAGCTATGTATACCCCTAGAGACTATAACGGTAGCGAAGATAGTATATTCAACGCCCCAACCTCACCTCACATTTCACCTCTAACTGATTCTCAATACACTTCACAAAATAAATAACCGTAGCTTGTCAAAGTCCACATATTCTACCGAGTTCACGCTTGTCCCAACATATGGACTAGGCAGAAAAATATATTTTTTATACAGCAAATTTAAAAAGAAAGCATCAAAGCTTAAAGTCTTACTTACCTCGCTAACGACAGTTTCTCCAACTTTGTAGTGTATAGAACATCAACTGAATAAGGACCAATGGGTTCAATCTAAACAAAGTATCAAATTATAATATCAATTATACTTTCCGGGATCAATTCTCAATATCACTACTATAACTATCCAAGCATCTTATGTTTATTTCTTTCTTTCTTCTGACACTCAAAACTGTACATTTGTACATTAAGGAGATTTTCCTAGTCATCTTCATGTTACAAATTAACTTTATTTTAGAAAGTGAACAAATTAAGGAGAAAATTGTATTTATCTAGTTATAAAATGATTAAAAAATCTTAATCATCATCCATTAGGCCTACTAACCATCACTACAGGGTTGGTCACGACTATTACAATAATGTAGTGCTTAAAGTTTTGAAAATAGTCAAAAGAACATTCTGGCAGTCCTTTGAAGTGGAACATTGCATTTTATCTTATGTCAAATACAATCAAACTTTGTGGTAGAACAATAAGGAAAAAGTTCAAAAAATATTTTTGAATTATCACAAAAGATTTAACAATATTTTTATATTTAATCTACTATAAGTTTTGATTTTTCAATTCACATATAAAGAGGGGTATGTATAGGAAGGATTCTGTTGCTGTGATGGTTAGTTCCTACCAACTCATGCTATTGAATACATGTAAATCTATAAAGAAGAAGAAGAAGCCATTATCTTCTTTTTTCCGAAGCCATAGTTAATAACACTTCTTAAACAAGAATCATCAACCTCTATGTAGAGTACACAATAACAATAAGATTTCATACCTGTCTACGAGTTTTCTATCACCGCGCATGAACAACCAAAAATTCTCTTCAAAGCTATTTCTTTTCAGTTCAAAAGAAAAAGAGGGATTGAAAAATTTCTTTAGTTGCTTTTGTTTTTTTTTTCTTTCCTACGCAGCTTTGTGCTGCTCTCCAAAATAATAGGATTAGAAAAGCCCTAGTTGTAAACTTATAATGTTATTAGTTGAAACTGAAGAAGGCTTTGGCTTGTCCACTTTTAATTCTCTTGATTACCAATAATAATTGGTTATAATTACCAATTAACCCTTCATTAAAAGGAAATAATAAGCTGGCTGTTACATTCTCCCCCACTTAAAATAACGTTCGTCCTCGAACGGGTTTAGAATCATACCTGAAGTGTCAAATAAGTGAGGATATCTAACTTGCATCTCCTTCTTGGACTCCCAAGTAGCTTCTTCAATTGGGTGATTTCGCCATAATACCTTGACTGAAGCTATCTTCTTCGACCTCAACTGTTGCACTTGCCTATCAAGAATAGCTATCGAGCTTTCCTTATAAGTCAGATTCTCATCAAGCTCGACATTCTCTGGCTGAATCTTATGGCTATCATAACGAACATACCGTCTAAGCATAGACACGTGAAACACAGGATGAACTGTAGACAATCTCAGAGGTAAAGCAAGCCTATACGCCACCAATCCAATTCGGTCCAAAATCTTATAAGGACCGATGTATCTAGTACTTAGCTTACCCTTCCGGCCAAACCTCATAACTCCCTTCATAGGAGAAACTTTCAGAAATACTTTTTTCCTTTTTTCAAACTCTAAGTCATGGACCTTCTTATCTGTATAGGACTTCTGCCTACTTTGTGATGTCTTAAGTCGGTCCCGTATCACTGCAAACTTCTCCAATGTTTGCTGAACTAAATCTAGACCCAATAACTGCGCTTTACCAGGATCAAACTAGCCAACTGGTGAACGACACTTGCGATCATATAGAGCCTCATATGGTGTCATTTGAATGCTCGATTGATAGCTATTATTATAAGCAAACTCTGCTAAAGGCAACTGGTCATCCCAATGGCTACCAAAATCAATAGTACAAGCTCTAAGCATGTCCTCCAAGATCTGAATAACTCGTTCAGACTGTTCGTCGGTCTGTGGATGAAAAGCTGTACTCAACTCACCTTGCGAACCCAATGATTTCTAAAAAGATCTCCAGAACTCATCAGTAAACTGTGCACCTCGATCAGATATGATTGAGATAGGCATACCATGAAGCCAAACTATCTTTTGAAGGTAAATTTCTGTCAACTGCTTTGTACTATAAGTAACCTAAACTGGTATGAAATGGGCAGATTTTGTAAGTTTATCCACTATCACCCAAACAGAGTCGTGCTTCCTGAAAGTATTTGGCAACCCGACAACGAAATCCATCGTGATCCTTTCCCACTCCCACTCTGGAATAATCAATTTTTACATCACTCCACTAGGTTTTGATGTTCATATTTAACCTGCTGACAATTTAAACAACTAGTCACATGTTTCAAAATATCAACTTTCATACCTTTCCACCAGTATAATCCATCCACGTCTTGATACATTTTTGTAGCACCAGGGTGGATGGAATATCACGCACTATGAGCTTCATTAAGAATTAGCTATTACACATCACCCACAATGGGAACACACAATTTTCTATGACGACGTAGCATACCTTCACCATCAATAGAAAAAGACTTAAAACCGCTATTCAACACTCGATCCCAAATCCCAATAAGGTAGGGATCATCATATTGGCAAGTCTTAACTTTCTCAACTAAGGATGATTGAACCATCATAACTGCAAGTATTTTGCTAGGCACGGTATGATCAATTCGAACTCCATGATTGGCTAAAGACTGAATATCCATAACCAAAGGTCGCTTTTCGACAATAAATCGGACCAAGCTACCCATAGACTTCCTACTCAAAGTGTCTGCTACCATATTATCCTTCCCAGGATGGTACAAGATAGTGAGATCATAATTTTTAAGTAACTCTAACCACCGTTGTTGTCTCAGATTTAGATATCTTTGCTTGAATAAGTACTAAAGACTCTTGTGATCAGTATAGATTTCACATGGCCCACCATAAATATAATGACGCCAGATCTTGAGTGCAAATACGACCATGGCCAATTCTAAGTCGTGAGTCGGATAATTTTTCTCATGGACCTTTAGCTGTCTAGAAGCATATGCCATCACTTTACTATTCTGCATTAAAATACAACCCAACCCAATTCAAGATGCATCACAATAAATAGTGAAACCACCCTCTGCCGTGGGTAAGGTCAAAATTAAAACCAAAATTAATGCCATCTTTAATTTTCGAAAACTTTCTTCACATTCACCTGACCATTGAAAAACGACACCCTTTTGAGTTAAGCATGTCAATGGAGCATCTACCTTTGAGAAACCCTCTACAAACCTCCTATAATAATTAGCTAAACCCAAGAAGCTGCGTATCTCTGTAACAGTACTAGGTCGAGGCCAATCTTAGACTGCTTCAATCTTCTTTGGATCAACATGAATCCCATCTCTTGACACCACATGCCCCAAAAAGGAAATATTGCCCAACCAAAAATCATACTTTGAGAACTTGGCATACAACTTGTGTTCTCTAAGTGTCTGCAACACAACTCTCAAGTGTTGTTCATGTTCCACGTCACTCCACGAGTAAACCAAAATATCATCAATGAACATAATAAAAAATTGATCTAAATACTGCTTGAATACCTTGTTCATGAGGTCCATAAATGTTGCAGATGCATTAGTCAGTCTAAAAGAAATCACTAAAAATTCAAAATGTCCATACCTAGTTCGAAAAGCTGTCTTAGTGATATCTTCGGCCTTGACTCTCAAGTGATGATAACCCAATCTCAAGTCAATCTTAGAAAAGTGGGTGGCACCCTATAACTGATCGAATAGATCATCAATTCGAGGAAAGGGATACTTATTCTTGATTGTCACTCTATTTAACTGCCTGTAGTCAATGGACATTCTTATCGTGCCATATTTCTTTTTCACAAATAAAACAGGTGCACCCCAAGGTGACACACTAAGCCTGATGAATCCCTTATCAAGCAATTCTTGAAGTTGAACCTTCAATTCCGTTAACTCAGCAGGAGCCATACGGTACGGTGGAATAGAGATAGGTTGAGTCCCTGGCACTAAATCAATGCTGAACTCAATTTCCCTCATCGGAGGTAACCCAAGCAAATCATCTGGAAACACATCAATAAACTCTTGGACAATGGGAACATTATTTATAGAAACTTCCTCTGCTCGAGTGTCATGAACGGTAGCGATAAAACCCAAACACCCACGGTTAATCATTCGGCAGGCTTTTGCATAGGATATTATCTTTCCCTGAGTCACAGGAGTCATACCTTTCCACACAAAAGGTGTTTCTCCAGGAATATCAAAACATATAAGCTTAGCATAACAATCAACCAAAGTGTAACATGACACCAACCAATTCATACCTATAATCACATCAAAATTAGTCATTAGCAATACAAGTACATCAGCTATGGTGTCCTTACCCAGAACAGATATCACACTATCTCTATAAACTCTATCCAATGATAAGGTCTCCGCTACTGGGGTTGTAATGATATATGGCTCAACAAGAGCCTCAATCCATCTCTCTAAGAATAAAGCAAAAGATGGGACACATATGAATACATAGAACCAGGATCAATAAGAGAATAAGCCTCATGAGAGTTTACAGTGATAATACCTGTGATCACTACATTAGATGCCTCAATGTCCTATTTATCCATAGCAAAAAATCTCGGTGGTCTACCTACTGCCTGCGAACCCTGAGTACCCTGTCGACCCTGTCCACGAGCACCCTGTAGAGTGTTCCTAGCTGGCTAGGTGTGAGCATGAGTTCCTACAACATCTCTCTGAGCAATAGTTTGACTAGAACCAGAATTTTCCTTAGGACAAAACTTGGCAATATTCCCTCTTTCACCACAAGTATAACAAGGACCGCCAATTCCAAAACAACATCCGCTATGATTCCTGCCATAATTAAAACATTTCAAATACTGCCCGGACTGAAAGAAACCACTACCATTCCTCTGTGTCTGATGTTGCTACCCTTGTCTAGCTGGATAACTATTCCTTGAAGATTGGCCAACTGACTCTGACTATGTAGGCCTAGATTGTCCATGATCAAAACCACTCTTGTTTTCAGACGTAGCACTACTGAACCCACCTGAGTTACATGCCTTTTTTTCTCAATTAATCTTTTTTATCTCATAATAGGACTTAGAATGGAGAGCAGTGTCAAACACCTCTGAATAGGTTCCATTATGCACATCGCGTATCACTAGACCACAATAACGAGCCTCAAGTCCATCCATCAATCGTCTTACTTCTTCTTCCTCTGATTTGCGACTAAAGATATGACATACCTGGACAACTCAGTAAACTTAGCTTCGTACTCAGTGACTGTCATAGATCCCTGTTGTAACTCATTAAACTGGCGTCTCATGTCATCTTGTTTGCTCAAGGGAATAAATCTGTCCAAGAACATAGGTGAAAACTCTAACCAAGTGATTGGTGGTAGTCCTACTTGTCTACCCCTTAAAACAGAAGTCCACCAAGCCTCGGGCAACCCCGAGAATAGAAAAGTGGTAAATTCTATACCACGAGTTTCCTTTTATCCCTAGGCAGTCAGTATCTTCTCGAAGCGATCTAAAAACTTTTGAGGCTCTACAGAAGATGGTGTAGCATCAAACTTCGGTGGCTTAAGATCCATGAAATTCTTCAGGTCCTTGGGTTACCCTCCAGCTGCAATCGAATGATCAACTGTTAAAGGTGCCTGAGAGGTTGCAATATTCAACTGAACTTGTGCATGCGTCTGCGAAGAAGTTTGAGAAACTGGAGTTTGACCCTGATTAGGCACCAATGCCTCAAGTACATTCAACATTCTTACCACCATGTCTTCTGGCAATGTAACAGTAGGTGCAACAACTGGCACTGTAGCTGGAGTATCTCGATCAACATGGTCCTATGCTTGCTGAAAAGCCACAAATTGGGGCTGGACCCCATTCCCAACTCTAGACTGAGCACCTGTCTGCATCCTTGTTCGAGGCCTAGTTGGATGAGACCCAACTCGACCACCCCCACGCATAGGATCCTGTCCATCACCACGTCCAGCAGGTGCATTAGTTCGACTAGCGGAGGAAGAACCATGTCTCTTAACCATCTGCGAAATAATATTTAAAGGTTAGAATTAATTCAACTCAACTCATGAATAATGAATAAAAAAAGAGAAACTTCCTAGATGTTCCGTAGCCTCAAGTTCATAAGTATGGGCGCCTACATACCTATGAACAAGAGTCTACTAAACACTACTCCAAGACCCGGGACCTAAAGCCTAAGCTCTGATACCAACTTTATCACGTCCCAAAAACCTCATGGGTGTGACTGGCTCCCGCTATCAATACTTATCGAGAGAACTAATTTCCCATACATTCACAATGTCTATAGACGCTGAAATAAAAAAAATGAGAAACTCCAAATGCATGAAATGACCATTATCACAAGGTAATTATCCAACAAGATATCGCATAACGATTTACGAAAACAATGGTAGTTTAGATAACAAATCTCTAACCCAAACCCCACACTAGACCATGGAGCATCGAAACAAGTTACATGCGTTCAGCATTTGGGCATACAAACCCAACGAAAAGAAATACAATTTAAAAATGACTAAAGCTGGATAACAACCTCTACAAATAATGCAAAGGTTCACCTCAGCAACAAAATCCACAAGTAAAGACCGTCAGCCATAAGTCTCTCTCCCCGTAACCGTATCTGCAGATATGCAAGTAAGGAGTGAGCTATATGTAAATATAACCTAGTAAGATCCTCGGCCCGCTACTTTGATACTCCTGGAGCAAGTGTTAGAAAATACAAGATACACAAATAATATGTATATAATATCTCTCATAGGGTAATGTTAATAAGATCCAAAAGGAAGTTCAAAATGTCACTCTATATCTTGACTCAATCCACTCTCACGACTTGTCATAAACGATGGTGAACGTGATCAGCCTAGCACCCCGACAAGTCTACGGCAGCATATATAATGCTCTAAAAGTCTACTACGGTAGCATGTACAAGCCTCTAATATATCACGCAGCATAAGTAACGCCCCTAACATATTACGGTAGCTATGTATGGCCCTAGAGACTATAACAGCAATGAAGAAAATATATTCAATGCCCCAACCTCACCTCGTATTTCACCTCTAACTGATTCTCAATACACTTCACAAAATAAATATCTGCATCTTCTCAAAGGCCACATATTCTACCGAGTTCATGCTTGTCCCAATACATGGACTAGGCAGAAAAATATAATTTTTATAAAGTAAATTTGAAAAGCAAGAATCAAAGCTTAAAGTCTCACTTACCTCGCTAACGACAGTTTCTCCAACTTTGTAGTGTATAGAACATCAACTGAATAACGACCAATAGGATCAATCTAAACAAAGTATCAAATAATAATATCAATTATACTTTCCAAAATCAATTCTCAATATCCCTACTATAACTATCCAAGCATCTTATGTTTATTTCTTTCTTTCTTCTGACACTCAAATGTGTACATTTGTACATTAAGGAGATTTTTCTAGTCATCTTCATGTTACAAATTAACTTTATCTTTAGAAAGTGAACAAATTAAGGAGAAAATTGTATTTATCTAGCTATAAAATGATTAAACAATCTTAATCATCATCCATTAGGCCTACTAACCATCACTACAGGGTTGGTCACAACTATTACAATAATGTAGTGCTTAAAATTTTAAAAATAGTCAAAAGAACATTCTGGCAGTCCTTTGAAGTGGAACATTGCATTTTATCTTATGTCAAATACAATCAAACTTTGTGGTAGAACAATAAGGAAAAAGGTCAAAAAATATTTTTGAATTATCACAAAAGATTTAACAGTATTTTAATATTTAAACTACTATAAGTTCTGATTTTTCAATTCACATATAAGGAGGGGTATGTATAGGAAGGATTCTATTGCTGTGATGGTTAGTTCCTACCAACTCATGCTATTGAATACGTGTAAATCTATAAAGAAGAAGAAGAAGCCATTATCTTCCTTTTTTTTAAGTCATAGTTAATAACACTTCTTAAACAAGAATCATCAACCTCTATGTAAAGTACACAATAACAATAAGATTTCATACCTGTCTATGAACTTGCTACTATACGAGCTTTCTATCACCGCACATGAACAACCAAAAACTCTCTTCCAAGCTATTTCTTTCCATTTCAAAAGAAAAAGAGGGATTGAATAATTTCTTTAGTTGCTTTCTGTTTTTTTTTCTTGCCTACGCAACTTTCTGCTGCTCTCCAAAATAATAGGATTAGAAAAGCCCTAGTAGTAAACTTATAACGTTATTAGTTGAAACTAAAGAAGGCTTTTGGCTTGTCCACTTTTAATTCCCTTAATTACCAATAATAATTGGTTATAATTACCAATTAACCCTTCATTAAAAGGAAATAATAAGCTGGCTGTTACACTTATTTTGCATAACTATGTTGATAAGTACTCTAGGAGTTCCTTATTCGAACGGCGTCTCCGAGTTTGACAGAAACAACTCCATCCTTCAAGGTTGAAGTAGCTCCATTTTTACCTAAAATCATATTTAACTGGTTTAGGTACACAATCTGCTAATATTCCAGACAACATGCTTTAGATCAGCTTCCCTCTCATTGGTTACTCTGGTTATGATGTGCTTATATGCGATGCAGACCACAAGGAAGTGATTGTGGTATTGTGAATGTGAATGTACAACAAATGGAGCAGGAATTGTTTGTTTTTTGGCGATGGCCATGAGGCAGGAAGTGATTCTTGAAGCAATATATGAGGCACTAAACTTGGTAACAACACGAGCTTTTTCTTTAAATTCCATTCGCGTGTAATGTTTTGGGAAGCATGACATTTTGACACTCGAGTTGCTCTCAGAAATTTGAACAGCATGTCCTAATTATCCTAAATATCAATACCTGATGAATTCAGCCACCATGATGCCATGCTCAGCTGACCTAACTAGTCTACTTTCCTGATCTGCTGTACAATCAATCCAGTAGGGATGATCTGCCCATCGGCACAAGGAATCGGTTTTGTGATGATCTTCCCATATTCTGAAGTATATGCTGAACAAACTTTGGCTACTCTTTACTATTAAAAGAGGTTGTATACTAATTATTAAATGGAAAACTCTGCCTTATTGCTGGCTTCGTCATACTAATCTAGTGTCAATAAACCAGCCTTGAAAGAAGAGTCATATTATCAATTCAGTACAAAGCTGTTTGAGTGTTATTTTAATTCAATGTCCCAAACCGGACATACTTTATCACCATGTGTCCTTTTCTCTTTTGTAGATAAGTGTACTGCATTTGAATGAACTAGATGAAAATGAAGCAAAACAAAATGTAGAATTTATCTTTTTATTGGACAAGTATATTACAATGGAATGGGTCTTGGGTAGCTATAAGCCTATAACATACAGTAGTAAACGATGCATGATCACATCAAAAATCACAATGATCAATCTAACATTTGTAATTGACTCACAATAAGCCAGCAAACACACAGAATATAATAAAACTAAACTGTGAAGGAGAAACATTCACAGTGAATATATTAACATGAAAATATTACAGAACCTAGAAAGGATACTTACATCTGACCATTAACAAAGTATTCACTGTTTACAAACCCAGTATCTAAAAGAAAAAATGCATGGGATCAATGTAAAACCCATGGGACCAGGTGAAAATGCCAATTTGAGTGACACCTCATACAGTATAAGCTTCTGTGTGTTGATATTCTAATGAAGTCCATCCTAGCTTTTTTTTCCCTGGAAATGATGGGGGAGGATTACAAGGTGGGGAATCGAACCTTCACCACCACCAAGGTGGGAGTTCAAGTTGCCAAATGCCAAACAACTGGATTACTACGATTCCATCTCATCAATTATTTCCAATATATCTGTGTTTGTGAGAAAGTATTTTTTCAAATTCAGTGCCTCTATCAAGCCAAAGTACTTTTGCAATTCAACTCTCTTCAGCTCATGCCTCCAACATTTCCAAGGTAGCGATGCACAACAAGGTTTCTCATATTCATTACCAGCTGCATCTCGATATGCATGTAAACTATAATAGCAGAGAAAATAAGTTAGAAGCAAAAATGCACGAAAGGAACAAGGGTAATAAATATAGAGATGAACAATTGATACGAGAATATTCACGAAAATAGACTTATGTGGGTATGAATTGAAAGTGACCAAGTGTATGTGCAAGAGAAGTGTAAATAAAGGCCCAAATACACATCAAAATAGCCCACTCCATACACTAGAGGGGCAGCCCATTCTTGAAGGGCCTTTTTGGTCATTTTAACTTCTATTTGTTTTGTAATATATAAGAAATATGTTAGGATTTATTCACTTAGTTTATGAATGAAATTGTAAGTTTTACAAGACAAAGAAACAGAAGTCCTCTTTCCTTGAGGCACCCAAAATCGAAATTAGGGCTTAGACAAGTGTAGAATCACTTGTGTTTGCATTTTCTTGGAAACATTGATGTTTGGGAGGTGGATTCCGATCTTGTATCTTTGTAAGAGATAGGTTTATTATTTTGTGTAGTGTTAAGGGTCCAAGAGTTACCATTATTGGGTTCTTAATATTATACCTTCATGTGGTCTATCTATCTATCATTTTACTTTTGTAATCTTGTATCCATTTTGTATCTTATATTGTGAAGCCGTTTTTGTTGTTGTTGTTGTTCTCATTGTTGTTTCATCTTGTGTTGTTAACTTAGTTTGTTATTGGCTGCAAAAGGTGTCAAACACCTAGTTATATTGTCCTTCTTGTATTTCATTCTTGAATCCGAGAGTGGTCTTCAAAAGGGTCCTCGATTCTTTGAATTAGTGGACTATTTTTGGAGTGTGTTTGGACTATTTTGAGCCAATTCCATGTGTTCCTTGGTTTTATTGTATCATTTGGTATCAAAGCCATCTTTGGTGTTGTTCTTACAATA